>NC_083112.1:44747658-45049262 GCF_949774975.1 Lagenorhynchus albirostris | reverse complement strand
TCAAAGTGAAATAAATAAAATTATTTATGCTGAAATCATATTTTTTCTACTTATAAAATCAAATATGTGCTGAGATTTATTGCTCCTTTTCTTTTAATTTAGTTGGTTTTAATTTATGTGGTTAGAGAAATAATATCAATGAGACAAGATCCAAGCTCTAAATCCCCATTTAAACTATTTAATTTCTTGGTCAAGAGATGTAACACTAAATCTAGGAGGTAGTTTTGGAAATATGTGACATTGGTCATAAGATACAATTGACAATCTAGTGTGAGTACTAAATTGTTACAACTGAAAATGAATCCCTTCTCCTCCACACACTCCAAAAATAAATAAATAAGCCAGTAGTGTTTTTACTTCAGTATTATAGATTATATGTGTATGTTTTGTGCATGTGTGTGCTTACACAGTAGATGAAAATGAGGCAGAACTTAAATACTTCTGAAAAAGAAAGAAAACATTATTTAGCATGTGGAACATTCCCTGAATAGTTTGTTTTCTGTTAAATCAACAATTCTACTTGCAAACTCTCTAGGGTTTTCAAAGTCACTGAAGAGAGCCCAAATTAGATTACTGGAATCCACAGTCCTGTGGCTACCCATATATTCAAGCCCCTGCTTTTTATTGGATAGGAATTGCTCCAAGTTTTCCAGCTGCATAATCTCTGTACTTTGCATACAAACCAAATCTATTGATGTATAATAAGGATAGAGCTTGTAATCATGTTTTTTTTTTCTGGGCTGCATCCAAAATAGGGTCAAAGTAATCCTGTAACTCCCCCAGCATCAAGCATTGTGTATGCTGTCATTTACAAAACAGGTTTACTGAATGGAGAAAAAGAACAATAAATGAAAAAAAAACACAAAGAAATAGGATATGAGGTATTTAAATTATATTGAATGATCTATAGAGATGAAGAGAACGATGAAAAATGGGCAGAAAAACATATACAGAATGAACAACCTTACTTATTGGCAAAGATATCATAGCATTGGCAAGAGAATTAGCTGTGTGCTAACAGTGAAGGATGAGTTTCTAGCTGCAGTGCTGCAGTTAAGTGTTTGATAAATCATAGACTTCTCCAAGTCTTGATATCCTCATCAGTTCTGGAAGGAGCATTGTGACTGCAAGAGCCAGGAGATTCAATAGTGATTCTAAGGCCACCACTTCATGTAACGAACAGTCAAACTGTGGATGTTTGGTTAGTAATGCCTGTCATGGGCCTGTGGGAATGATGGCTTTTAGAAGTTTTTTGAGAGTTTTCCATGTTTCCTGTCACTTCTTTAACTATTGTTTCTTTTGGCTGAAAATGCTTCTCTTACCCCTTTACCTCTTGCCATCACCCACTACTTACTAGTTTCACTTGAACCTTTTCAGGACCGAGGTTCCAAACTGATCACTGGTTAAATGACTAAGTTCCACATCTGATGTTGCCTTTTATTGTTTGGTTATCATAGATGAGAAATTGCTATTTTAAGTCTCTGATATAAACAATCTCATGTAAAGCAACTAAAACTGTTTAGTGCTAGAAAAGTGATTTATTGTCTATTTAATAAGATGCAAAATTATTTGAGATCATATAATGCTTCCACAGTCACATAAAGTTAGTTATTTGATAACATTAAGCAATGGGTAATTCTAATATAATGTAGAGTTTTCATATAGGATTAAAAGTTATATTCAGGTTTTTCTGTAACTGATTATGTTCTTGGGAAGGTTACCTTAAACTATTATCTATTTATTTCAAGGCACCAGTAATCCACATATCATGAAATGAGAAACTTATTAACAATCAATTTAGTTCAAACTTTTACACATGTAGGTAGCTTGCACATGTAGATGCTTAAAAAGCTGCTATTACAAACAGTTTAGTCAATTTTGTTACAAAAATTCTCTTCTAACAGACATAACAATGTACTGGTTCTAATGCATTTTAATTTATCACTTTAATCAACTTTGGTATGCATGTTGCCAATGTTTTCTCTTTAAACAAGAATATATGTTCTTTGGTGGAGTTAATGGTGGATGCTGGGTGGGCTCATGACAAGAAGTACTTCCCAGAACTTCTGCTGCAAGTGTCTTTGTCCCCAAAGTGAGCCACAACCACCCCCTGCCACTTCCAGAGACCCTCCAACACTAGCAGGACTCAGCCTAGGTGGAGGTATAAGAAGTAATTTGGGGGTGCCTTCAAGATGGTGGAGGAGTAAGTTGTGGAGATCACCTTCCACCCCACAGATACATCAAACTACATTTACATGTGGAACAACTCCTACAGAACACCTACTAAACACTGGCAGAAGACCTCAGACTTCCCAAAAGGGTCTTGATGATCTAGCCAGGGGTCAGGCCTGAGCCTCTGAGGTGGGAGAGCCGAGTTCAAGAGATTGGACCACCAGAGACCTCCCAGTCTCACAAAATATCAAATGGCAAAAGCTCTCCCAGAGATCTCCATCTCAATGCTAAGACCCAGCTCCACTCAATGACCAGTAAACTACAGTGTTTGACACCCTATGCCAAACAACTAGTATGACAGGAACAAATTTGGACAAAACAAATTTTTAAAAATTAATTAATTAATTTTTGGCTGCATTGGGTCCCCGTTTCTGCACTCAGGCTTTCTCTAGTTGTGGCTAGTGGAGGCTACTATTTGTTATGGTGTGTGGGCATCCCATTGTGGTGGGTTCTCTTGTTGCAGAGCATGGGCTGTAGGCACACAGACTTCAACAGTTGTGGCACAGGGGCTAAGTACTTATGGCGCACGGGCTTAGTTGCTCCATGGCATGTGGGATCTTCCTGGACAAGGACTTGAACCCATGTCCCCTGCATTGGCAGGTGGACTCCCAACCACTGTGCCACCAGGGAAGTCCATTAAGAGAGAGAATGCCTAAAACCATAATAAGTTCACAGACACCCCAACACACACCACTGGACGTGGTCCTGCCCACCAGAAACACAAGATCCAGCCTCATCCACCAGAACACAGGCACCAGTACCCTCCACCAGGAAGCGTACACAACACACTGAACCAACCTTACCCACTGGGAGCAGACACCAAAAACAATGGGAACTACAAACCTGCAGCTTGTAAAAAGGAGACCCCAAACATAGTAAGTTAAGCAAAATGAGAAGACAGGAAATACAAAGCAGATGATGGAGCAATGTGAAAACCCACCAGACCAAACAAATGAAGAGGAAATAAGCAGTCTGCCTGAAAAAGAATTCCGAGTAATGAGAGCAAAAATGATCCAAAATCTTAGAAATAGAATGGAGAAAATACAAGAAACATTTATCAATGACTAGAAACACTAAAGAGCAAACAAACAATGATGGACAACAAAATAAATGAAATTAAAAATTCTCTAGAAGGAATCAATAGCAGAATAACAGAGGCAGAAGAATGGATAAGTGACCTGGAAGATAAAATAGTGGAAATAACTACCACAGAGCAGAATAAAGGAAAAAGAATGAAAAGAATTGAGGACAGTATCAGAGACCTCTGGGACAACATTAAATGCACAAACATTTGAATTATAGGGGCCCCAGAAGAAGAAGAGGAAAAAAAAAGGGACTGAGAAAATATTTGAAGAGATTATAGTTGAACACTTCCCTAATATGGGAAAGGAAAAAGTCAATCAAGTCCAGGAAGCAAAGAGTCCCATCCAGGATAAATCCAAGAGAAACACAACAAGACACATATTAATCAAACTACCAAAAATTAAATACAAAGAAAAAAATATTAAAAGCTGCAAGGAAAAAGCCATAAATAACATACAAGGGAATCCCAATAGGTTAACAACTAATCTTTCAGCAGAAACTCTGCAAGCCAGAAAGGAGTTGCAGGACATATTTAAAGTGATGGAAGGAAAAAAAAACCTACAACCAAGATTACTCTACCCAGCAAGGATCTAATTCAGATTCAGTGGAGAAATTAAATCCTTTACAGACAAGCAAAGCTAAGAGACTTCAGCACCACCAAACCAGCTCTACAACAAATGCTAAAGGAATTTCTCTAGGCAGGAAACACAAGAGAAGTAAGACCTACAATAAAAAACCCAAAACAATTAAGAAAATGGTAACAGGAAAATATATATTGATAATTACCTTAAATGTAAACAAATTAAAAGCTCCAAACAAAAGACATAGACTGGCAGAATGCATACATAAATAACAGCCATGTATAGGCTGTCTACAAGAGACCTACTTCAGACCTAGGGACACATACAGACTGCAAGTGAGTGGATGGAAAAAGATATTCCATGAAAATGGAAAACAAAAGAAACAGAATAGCAATTCTCACATCAGACAAAATAGACTTTAAAATAAACTCCATTACAGGAGACAAATAAGGACATTACATAATGACCAAGGGATTAATCCAAGAAGAGATAACAAACACAAATATTTATACACCCAACATAGGAGCACCTCAATACATAAGGCAAATGGTAACAGACATAAAAAGGGAAATCAACATTAACACAATCATAGTAGGAGACTTTAATATCCCACTTTCACCAGTGGACAGATCATCCAAAATGAAAATGAAAAATGAAACACAGCTTTAAATGATACATTAAACAAGATGGACTTAATTGATATTTACAGGACATTCCATCCAAAAACAACAGAATACTCTTTTCTCTCAAGTGCTGATGGAACATTCTCCAGGATAGACAATACCCTGGGACACAAATCAAGCCTCGGTAAATTTAAGAAATTGAAATCGTATCAAGTATCTTTTCTGACCAAAATGCAATGAGACTAGATATCAATGACAGGAAAAAAATGAAAACACATGGAGGCTAAACAATACACTACTAAATAACCAAGAGATCACTGGAGAAATCAAAGAGGAAATCAAAAATTACCTAGAAACAAATGACAATGAAAACAGATGACCCAAAACCTATGGGAAGCAGCCAAAGCGGTTCTAAGAGAAAAGTTTATAGCAATAAAATCCTACCTCAAGAAACAAGAAACATCTCAAATAAACAACCTAAACTTAAATCTAGAGCAATTAGAGAAAGATGAACAAAAAAACCCCACCATTAGCAGAAGGAAATAAATAAAGATCAGATTAGAAATAAAAGAAAAAAACTGAAGGAAATGATAGCAAAGATCAATAAGAATAAAAGCTGGTTCTTCGAGAAGATAAACAAAATTGGGAGAAGACTCCAATCAAGAGAATTAGAAATGAAAAAGGAGAAGTGACAACTGACACTGCAGAAATACAAAGGATGATGAGAGATTACTACAAGCAGCTATATGCCAATAAAATGGACAACTTGGAAGAAATGGACAAATTCTTAGAAAAGCACAACTTCTGAGACTGAGCCAGGAAGAAATAGAAAATATAAACAGACCAATCATAAGCACTGAAATTGAAACTGTGACTAAAAACCTTCCAACAAGCAAAAGCCTAGGACCAGATGGCTTCACAGGTGAATTCTATCAACCATTTAGAGAATAGCTAACACCTATCCTTCTCAAACTCTTCCAAAATATAGGAGAGGGAGAAACACTCACAAACTCATTGTACGAGGTCACCATCAGCCTGATACCAAAGCCAGACAAATATGTCACAAAAAAAGAAAATTACAGGCCAATATCACCGATGAACATAGATGAAAAAATCCTCAACAAATACTAGCAAAGAGAATCCAACAGTATACATCAAAGAATTATACACCATGATCAAGTGGGATTTATCCCAGGAATGCAAGGATTCTTCAATATATGCAAATCAATCAATGTAATAAACCTTATTAACAGATGCAAGGAGAACAGCTATATGATCATCTCAGTAGATGCAGAAAAAGCTTTTGACAAAATTCAACACCATTTATGATAAAAAGCCTACCAAAAGTAAGTATAGATGTAACTTACCTGAACATAATAAAGGCCATATATGACAAACCCACAGCCAACATCATTCTCAAAGGTGAAAAATTGAAACCATTTTCACTAAGATCAAGAACAGGACAAGGTTGCCCACTCTCACCACTATTATTCAACATAGTTTTGGAAGTTTTAGCCACAAAAATCAGAGAAGAAAAAGAAATAAGAGGAATCCATATTGGAAAAGAAGTGAAACTGTCACTGTTTGCACATGACATGATACTATACATAGAGAATCCTAACAATCCTACCAGAAAATTACTAGAACTAATCAATGAATTTGGTAAAGTAACAGGATACAAAATTAATGCACAGAAATCTCTTGCATTCCTATACACTAATGGTGACAAATCTGAAAGAGAAATTCAGGAAACACTCCCATTAGCCACTGCAACAAAAAGAATAAGATACCTAGGAATAAACCTACCTAAGGAGAATAAAGACATGCATGCAGAAAACTATAAGACACTGATGAAAGAAATTAAATATGATACAAACAGATAGAGAGATATACCATTTTCTTGAATTGGAAGAATCAACATTGTGAGAATGACTATACTACCCAAAGCTATCCACATGTTCAATGCAATACCTATCAAGCTACCAATGGCTTTTTTCAGAGAACTAGAACAAAAAAATTCACAATTTGTATGGAAACACAAAAGACTCCAAATAGCCAAAGCAATCTTGAGAAAGAAAAATGGAGCTGGCAGGATCAGGCTCCCTGACTTCAGACTATACTACAAAGCTACAGTAATCAAGACAGTATGGTACTGGCACAAAAACAGAAATATAGATCAATGGAACAGGATAGAAAGCCCAGAGATAAACCCACCCACCTATGGTCACCTTATCTTTGATAAAGGTGGCAAGAATATACAATGGAGAAAAAACAGCCTCTTCCATAACTTGTGCTGGGAAAAGTGGACAGCTACATGTAAAAGAATGAAATTAGAACACTCCTTAACACCATACACAAAAATAAACTCAAAATGGATTTAAGACCTAAATTTAAGGCCAGACTCTATAAAACTCCTAGGGGAAAACATAGGCAGAACACTTTATGACATAAATCATGGCAAGGTCCTTTTTGACCCACCTCCTAGAAAACTGGAAATAAAAACAAAAATAAACAAATGGCATCTAATGAAACTTAAAAGCTTTTGCACAGCAAAGGAAACCATAAACATGACGAAAAGACACCCTTCAGAATGGGAGAAAATATTTGCAAATGAAGCAACTGACAAAGGATTAATCTCCAAAATTTACAAGCAGCTCATACAGCTCAATATCAAAAAAACAAACAACCCAATCCAAAAATGGGCAGAAGACCAAACTAAACATTTCTCCAAAGAAGATGTACAGATTGCCAACAAACACATGAAAGGATGCTGAACATCACTAATCATTAGAGAAATGCAAATCAAAGCTACAATGCGGTACCACCTCAAACCAGTCAGAATGGCCATCATCAAAAAATCTACAAACAGTAAATGCTGGAGAGGATGTGGAGAAAAGGGAACCCTCATACACTGTTGGTGGGAATGTAAATTGATACAGCCACTATAGAGAATAGTATGCAGGTTCCTCAAAAAACTAAAACCTTAGTGTCCATTGACAAATGAATGGATAAAGAAGATGTGGCTCATATATACAATGGAATATTACTCAGCCATAAAAAGAAACGAAATTGAGTTATTTGTAATGAGGTGGACGGACGTGGAGACTGTCATACAGAGTTAAGTAAGTCTGAAAGAGAAAAACAAACACTGTATGCTAATACATATATATGTAATCTTAAAATATATATATATATATATATATTTTTTTTTTTTTCTGAAGAACCTTGGGGCCGGACAGAAAAAAAGACAGACATAGAGAATGGATTTGAGTACATGGGAAGGGGGAAGGGTAAGCTAGCACGAAGTGAGAGATTGGCATGGACATATATATGCTACCAAATGTAAAATAGATAGCTAGTGGGAAGTAGCTGCATAACACAGGGATATCACATCAGGGCTTTGTGTCCACCTAGATGGGATAGGGAGGGTGGGAGGGAGATGCAAGAGGGAGGAGATAAGGGGATATATGTATATATATAGCTGATCCACTTTGTTATACAGTAGAAACTAACACACCATTTTAAAGCAATTATACTCCAATAAAGATGTTAAAAAAATAATATGGCAATCGATCAGAAAAAATATGCTTTCTGTGTGACTTTGAAACTTCGCCATTCCTGCTGCAGTTGTGTTGCTGCTACGGATGACTTTCACAACAGGAAATCAGGCCAATTTAAAGTCCAGGCACCAAGCAATTTGAGAACTACCAGCTTTATGCAGTAATATAATTATTCCCTCTGAGGCTCTTAATTGTATTCATCACACCATGATTTCTGCACAAATTAAGCATGCATTTACTGCTATATATAACTTGCTTTGCAGTTAACATTCTGGAAACAAATTTCAAGGAGATAGAATTTTGAACTTATTCGTCCCCTGAAATCACAAGTTCCAAATATCCCATATACTTTAAGGTCACATTTTCTACCTTCTAGCCACTAAATAAACGAGATACAAAACTGTTTAAGAGAGAAGAAGTATCTGGAACTGGATTTTTTAATTCTTATTTTCTTTACTCTGAAAATGTGTAGGACTTCAAATTCTAAATATTTCTTACATGTACATTGTTGTTCTGGATGGAATTCTTAGCAAAATCTAAGTTACATATAAACTCAGAATCAAAAACTGAATATGCTCATTATGAAGTTTTAATTACCCATGAAATAGATTGCACACATTTAGGATAAAAATAATCAAAAATGACCCAATGAATATACATAGATAATTTAGAACTAAATGGTATGTTTTACATGATATATTCAGAAAATAAGTTTATTTTCATATGTGTTTCTAAAAAAAATTTAAACCAGAAAAATTAAGCTTCCTTTTCATTATTTCATTTAAAAAATTGTAGCTATAGAACTATTGGATTTCCACTGTATTTTCTGCTTGTGGCTTTTATTACACTACTTTCCCTTACCCTGCTTTATGTTTATTCATATTAGAAACATCACTTTATAATATTTTATATAGCTTAGTTATTTTCTCTATTTTTTCCATACTGTAAGCTCCATGAGGGCAAGGGTTTCTCCCTTTCTCTCTCTCATCTATGTATCTAATCTATCTCTACTGCTGTAATGCTAGTGCTCCCAGTAATGTCTACCGCAAGTGGGCATTCAATAAATATTTGGTAAATGAAATGCTAAGTAACCATTTCCTATGTTATTCCCAGCTCATTAGATAGATAGTAAACTCCTTGAAGAGAGGAGCTTCAGGGAGGCCGCGTAGTGATTTGTCTTCTCTCAGTTATTCATTCAAAAACCTTTGTTGAGCAGCAACCCTGGGCCAGACAGCAAACTAAAAGACATCTATGGTTTTGGCATTCTCAAAGTGCAGTGGTTCAATGCATGGGCTTTGCCTTGTTTTAGTTGAATAGCATAAAATTATTAAAGTCTCTAATACTCTGTATGTTCATTTGTAAAAGGAGATTAAGTACAACTCTTATAAAATTATTAGAAATAGGATCCCTTGCACACTGGGTGGAAATACAAAATGGTGCCATCAGTATGGAAAACACTATGGAGATTCCTCAAAATACTTAAGATAGAAATACCATATGATCCAGCAATCCCACCTCTGGGTAAGAATGCAAGAGATTTGAAATCAGGATCTTGAAGAGATATTAGCATTCCCATGTTTCTTATAGCATTATTCACATTAGTTAAGATATGGAAATAATCTAAACATCCATTGACAGACAAATGGATAAAGAAAATGTGGTATATACATACAAGAGAATCCTGTTCAGACTTAAAAAAAAAATGAAATTCTGCAATATGCCAACAACATGGGAGGACCTTGAGGACATTATGCTAAGTGAAATAAACCAGACAAAGACAGACACTGTGTGATTCCACTTATATAAGATACCTAAAATAGTCAAATTCATAAAATCAAAGATTAGAATGGAGATTACCAGATGCTGGGGAGTTATTAGTCAATAGGCATAAAGTTTTGGTTAAGATGAATAAGCTTGAGAGATCCTTGGTACAGCATTGTATCTATAGTCAACAAGAATGTATCATACACTTAAAAGTTTTAAAAGCCTTGAACACAGGTTAGGTGTTTTACCACAATAAAGAAAGATATAAATCCTATGTTTATTTTTACATTTTTCTGAATTAATAAATAATTTTAGAAGCAAAAAATTTTAGGATATAATACAATACTGAATTTATGATACTGTAAACATAGGTCTGGCAGAAGGTAAGTACTTAGTAATTGGTAACTATTATTTCCGAAGGATTTTTAACTTCTATATTTTTTGACTTAACACCTTAAACATAGTAGGTAGTTAACAGATTTTTTTTTTTTTTTTTTTTTTGCAGTACGCAGGCCTCTCACTGCTGTGGCCTCTCCCGTTGCGGAGCACAGGCTCCGGATGCGCAGGCTCAGCGGCCATGGCTCATGGGCCTAGCCGCTCCGCGGCATGTGGGATCTTCCCAGACCGGGGCACGAACCCATGTCCCCTGCATAGGCAGGTGGACTCTCAACCACTGTGCCACCAGGGAAGCCTCCGGTAACAGATATTTTTGAAAGATTGATTTCCTTCCAGCTGATACCATCCAGTCAGTTATCATTAGATCATGGAACTCTGGAAATGAAAGGAGATGTGTTAATTTTAATTACAGCTCTGAGAACAGTTAGGAAAAATGGTCAGAGAAAATTGTCAGAAAAATTGTCAGAGGGGTGGCCTGAGCCATTGAGACAGAAGAGGCCCCTGGGAAGCAGGGGGGTGGGCAATGTGATGAGTAGATATTTCTTCTAAGGGCATACAACTACAAACCCATGAAAGATGTTTAAGAATTTTGCAAGATAGAAAATATCTCTGGATATTTTCTGGGAGCTTAAAGAATTAGGTTAGAGGAAATCTGATGATGAATAAAACGAATTTTCTCATTAATGCAAGTGTAAAATGGTGGTAAAATATATGAAGTTATTTGGAAAATAATGTAGAAAAATAGGCAAGAGAAAGACTCAAAAGTACTGGGCAATTGGGTTGTAGGAGGTAACCAAATATAAAATATAAATATCTAATTGAATAATTAGGTCATTTACTAAGGAAGGGAATATAGAATGAGGAATAAGAATTCTTTGGGCACATTTCAAACACATATTTTAGACAAAAAATAATGTACCTAATTATTGGACAATATATTAATTCTTCCTTCCTATTTTCTTGCTTAAATTTATTATAAGTTTTCTTCCACCTGTAAATTTGATCTGCTCAGTGACCCACAGATTCAAAACTTAAGGCTAAAAAATATTAGATATTTGCTCTATTGTTATTCTTATAAAAATGAATATGTAAATTTAATTAATATTTGTATTAATTTATAGAGAATACCTATGCTGAGGTGGAAGAGTCAGGAAGTCCATATTATGAAAGTAACATCAAAACAATTAATGATGGAAACTAAATCTTGTCATTTATAAAATGCCATTTTACATCAATGTTTGAAAATTGATGATTAGAATAATTGATTCTTTAATTGCAATATTTGCTACCATATTATTGAGCTGAACATTAGATTGGCATTTTGCAAAACCTTTCATTTGCAGATTGTAAGCTTTTAAATTCTATGCTCCCATCTGTCAACTTCAAGTCCATCCAGCCTATATCCTTTTTAAGTGGTGTTAACACAATATTGCATAACACATTATGGTGTTACATAATGATATGTATTATACAAATGTTAATTATGTATTTGACCTTGTTAATGACATGGCAATGTTACAATTTTGATTTACTTTTAAAAACTATAGATAAGACAAACTATGTAGAAGAGTATAGAAAAATCATTAATGCAGTAAGATCCAATACATAAGCATAAAATATCCCTAACATGTTACTAATTTATTCAACATATTTTTGGGAGAAAGCAATAACATTCATGATACATTGTTATTTTTTAAATTGCATGTACTATCATTCTTATGTGTTAATTAAGGAAAAAACTAATATAATAACATGACATTATTTCAAGGTAAACCAAAAATAATTTTATATCGTTTACTAAGTAAGATTCAATCTCGCATGTATTCCCTTTATATGAGAAATGATAGTAAGCACAATAGTTTGAAATTGATTATTATCAGAGTTTTGTCTTTTAATATTAAAATATGACAGCCAATAAGTTCTGCATACTTCTAGATTTATGCTGTCCACATGTCAATATAATAATTGACATATGATAAAGCAGAAAGAATCAAAGAGATAGAGGGAGGGAGAGATAGATAGAGAACAAGAAAAGAGAACTAGGAACTGCTAGGAAGCAATTTTCCTGGAATAAAAAGGAATTAACTATAATAGATTCATTGGTATTTTACGTGTCATACTTTTTCAGTAAGATCACATTTTCAGAAAATCAAATTTGCATAGCATGGTAAAATTCAGAGCTACTAAAATCACTAAGCTCCAGCCTTCTTGAAAGACAAAAGATAAAGAGCAAACAAATAAACAAAAAGGATATAAAGGAATCAGTTTTCTGCAACAGGAGAAACAGAATACAAAAACAGCATTCTGTGGGAATATTGAGAAAGAAGAAATTACTGGCAGAGCATAAACTACATACAAGAAGCATTTATTGTCATGAATATTCATGCCACCGTATGCAAGGAAACTTGAGCAAGAGCTTCTTGAGGCTGGTATGTTGTAACAAGATGGGTTCTGAGAAGAAAACCTTAAGCAAAAACTAAATTTTCACTGAGGAAAGAGAAGAGTTAGGGAGGCAAGGATATATTTTTGCCAGGTGACACATATGTGTGTGGTGTCATCTAATAAAGGGACTTGTGATGGGACAGTTCATTGTGCTTTGGCATATTCCAGGTTCAACAGAGGAGGAGTTGCTGCTGGGAGTGACAAGTGGAGCCCCAAGTGAGCTGATATCACTGTATTACATTCAGTGCCAGAACTGAAGCTGAAAACATATTTGTAGCAAATTTTTAAACAATTAATTCACTACATCTTCTTTTTGAAGATGACTTGCTTTGAATACTGCTATATATTTCAGTAAGCAGGTAGTTAAAAAAGAAATCCAGATAAAAGGATTGTGAAGAATAACTATATAAACAAGTAGTATTTAAATCTAAATTTTTATATTATGACAATTTTTGAATTGGAAAATTGATTTCCTATTTTTCTTTATTATGTGGAAAAAATACCCCAGCTTATTTTTATATGATGTTTAGGTTTTTTTTGTGATCTGAAGAAATTCTTTTGTATTTTAAAATAACAGTTGCCTTTATTCTAATTTATATTAGTTTATAAAATTACTGAGTAATCTTTGGTTGTCTATGAAAAGGATAAAAGTTAAACTTTGTGGTTTTGAGAAGAGCTGTGAATGTGCATAAACCAGAACTTTTTTCAACTCTTCATTAAATTATACCTTTAGAAATAATGTCAATGTATCTTCGGAGTTTTATAACCTATAGAGATAAATTTTAATTAATTATATAGAATTAATTAAATATAGAATACCCCTTTGTGATCTCCAGCGATGTGTCTTCTGAAATCAATGGCTTAATTTTAAAAAGGATTTACAAAATAATTCAAAATAAGTAGTGAAGAGAGAAACTTATTTAGTTATTCTTTGTCACATAATCACTCATGGAAGTGTGGTTTAGGTTACAGCCATATAAAATATCTAACTTTATTGAATGGTCTTAGAAAAAAAATATTTTTAAAGGTCTATTTTGTTCATGTCACTAAGTGATAAAAATCATCATGAATTAGACCCCAATCTTTTGTTACACCTAAAAGAGGAAAAGAACTCTGAGGGAGAAGTTCCTGAAAAAATTCAGATTTCCCTAAAACCATAAAAAGAAAAAGATTTTAACAGAAATTTAAGGATTTTTCAAAATGTCATTGATATTTCTCAAAATGATAATACAAAGGAGAAGTTTCCTTGTTTTGTTATTTCCATTTAAAATAAATAGGGATTTCCCTGGTGGTGCAGTGGTTGAGAGTCCACCTGCCAATGCAGGTGACACGGGGTCATGCCCTTGTCCGGGAAGATACCACATGCCATGGAGCGGCTGGTCCCGTGAGCCAGGGCCGCTGAGCCTGCGTGTCTGGAGCCTGTGCTCTGCAACTGGAGAGCCACAACAGTGAGAGGCCTGCGTACCACAAATAAATAAATAAATAAATAAATAAATAAATAAATAAATAAAATAATACTTGAAATGGATTTACTCCTCATAGAGATTTGGGAGCAAGGAATTTTAAGGAAAGGGACATTTCCGGGGAGATTGAATTGATTTAAAAAAATTTTAAGAGTATTTAGGAAATTCTAAAGAAATTAAATTAATTCTAAAGAAATTAAAACCCTTTACCCTAGGTATATTAAGAAAAAGATTTAGAATTATATGGGGGAGTAAACAACTTCATGTACTGAGGTTACATTTATAATAGGGAAATTTGACTAAGACACATATGTCTGTTACCATCTTTTTTTCAAAGCAATTTTAAGGACAGGGAAAAATGTTTTCAATTTTGTATATTAATAGAGGCAAAACATAAACTATTTGTAATATAAAAATATTTCTATATATAGTGTGAAAGATTGGAAAGATATACAATATAATAACAAGGTTCTGTTTGAATTGTAGTATTGTGTTCAATGAATATTTTAATTTTTTAATTTATACTTTTCCACACTTTAAAGAGTTCCTATATTTTACAAATCCAGTATTTTAAATTGAGTGCTTATTAAATGTCTAGCAATGCGCTGGCAACTTCATTTAACATGGTGAAAGGGAAATAATTATATTTGGTAAGAAAATATACCTTTGTTAAATATTATCCTAACAATTCTCTTTCGATGTAACTAAAATCTAGCTTGTGTTTCAGAAGTGTGTGTTGCTATTATGTTTTTTGCAATAATTGATCTGCATCCAATTAATTGTGACATAATCTAGTGCTTTTATAAAGAATGATTGGTGGTGAGTATAAAGAATGACTTCCCACTTGCAGAAGTTCTCAAATGCAAAAGTTGCATTTTTACTATTATGAAATAACAGAATAATCCTCAAAATGTATAAAACTTTGGTATTACAGAAAGTAGCAGAGGTGAAATAAATATTTTAGGTGTTTTGTTTTGTTGTTATTTGTTTACTTCTAAAAACCTATTTAATTGTGCACAAAAATCTGAACCCAGCAAAACACATGTGTAAGGACCATTATGCATTTACCATACTTGCCTCATTAGACTCAGCATTCAAAAGAGATCAATGACTTGGCTGAATTGACAAAATATGCATTTTCCCTTTTGCTGATGTGTTACTAAGACAGATAGGAAATATTGCTTTCTTTTTTTTTTTCATTCCTTTAAAGCATTTCAACTTTCATTTCTGTAAGTGTTATCACATTCAATGACTTCAACACACTCTCCATTTCACTAGCAATCTGTTAGTGATCTGTTCCTTTCATCTCTCCACAGATTTGTCCTAATGAAATCATTATGGCTGAACTGTTGTTTTTCATCTGCCTTTATTCCATCTCTCTATGATAATAATGATCTCATTTTATTTTCAGAAACACTGACACAGCCACAGTTTTGAGTCATTATTTTTGTTTCTTAAAATAAAAGTAATTGATTCTCTAAATATTTTTGTTTTGTTTATTTATTTAAGGCAAATACAAGATTACATTTATTCTGAAAGGTGGTAGAATGGTGTGGTTAGTAGATGACTTTCCATTCAGAATGAACTGGGTTCAAATCTTCTCTCTGCTACTTAGAACTATGTGTTCTTAACATATAGCTTAATTCATTAATCTTCAGCTAATTCATAGGCCTGCTGTGAGTATTAAATGAGACAATTCATAGAGAATAATTAGTTGAATCCCCAGTACGTAGATGTCAAGCTAAATGCTTTACAAGAATAGACCTGCTCTTATGACTCAAGGCCATTATCATAGATGCATGCATTTAAGTCATGCTCTAATACTGAGATACACATGCATTTTTATATGTCTTTACCTGTCAATATCAACTTATTTTTTTTAGATCTTCTGCCACAATACCTAATTAAGAGACTAAAGGATCTTCTAATCTGTTGCCATTGATCTTTAGTAAACTTAAAAACATACAATCACATTTACATAAAGGATACTTTAAATAAGTGTTATTACTATGTTGAATATGAGCTTGAGGATCTGGATTAAAGATGGAGGCATCAGAACATACAAAACTCTGTTCGTGTAAATCTGATTTTTTCCCCTCAAATTTTCTTTTGCCTCTTTGTAAGCTTTCACTCCCACCCATCCCCACCCTACGTCTCTCCCTTTCCCCACACATTCACTCATAGGCTCCCTATCAAAATAGATTAGTTTGCATTTATAGAATTTTATATAAATGGAATTATATAGTATGTACCATTTATCTGTCTCACCTCTATTGTATAATTATTTTGAGATTCATCCATGTATGATGATATAGCAATAGTTTATTTAATGGCTATATAGTATTCCTTTGTGAGATATAACCAAATTTGTTTATCCATTTAAGATTTAGGTTGTTTCCAGTTTTTGCCCATTGCAAATAAAGCTGCTATAAATGTTTGCAAACCAGTCTTTGTTTTAAAATTTGCTTTCATTTCTTTTGAATAAAAAGAAATGGAGTGGGATGGCTAGGAATGGAAAGGCTGGATTACATGGCAATTTTAAAGAAACTATCAAAGTGTTTCCACAGTGGTTATATAATTTTACATTCCCACTAGCCATGTATGAGAGTTTGGATAGAATTGGTAATATTTCTTTCTTAAATGTTTGGTAGAATTTACCGGTAAAGCTTTCTGATCTTAAGAGTTTTCTCAGTATTCACATGGGAAGGTTTTTAACTATGTATCAAATTCTTTAATAGTTAAAGGACTATTCAATTAATATATTTCTTCTTGAATGAGCTTTGGTAGTGTGTGTTTTTCAAGGATTTGTCCTTTACATATACGTTCATAGAGTTGTTGATGATACCCTCTTATTACCCTTTTAATAGCTGGGTCAGCTCTCTCATTTCTTATATTGGTAATTTGTGGCTTTTCTCTTCTTTTGAAGATCAATCTGACTAAAGGTTTATCAATTTAATTGATCTTCTAAAATAACCAGCTTTGATTTCATTGCTTTTTCCTATTTTTCTGTTTTTAATTTTTGTTCTAAGCTTTATTTTTTGTCAGCTTATTTTAGATTTATTTTTTTATTTTAAATTTTTGTTTCTTAAAGTGGAATCAGATTACTGAATTGAGATATTCCTTTTCTAATATAAGTAGTTAGTGCTAAAACTTTGCCCATAGTGCTACTTTAGTAACATCATCTCATCACACTACTTTTGATATATATTTTTCTTTTCATTCAGTTCAAAATGCTGTTTAATTTCTTTTTAAAATGCCTTCTTTTGGGAGCTTCCCTGGTGGCGCAGTGGTTGAGAGTCTGCCTGCCGATGCAGGGCACACGGGTTCGTGCCCCGGTCCAGGAGGATCCCGCCTGCCGTGGAGCAGCTGGGCCTGTGAGCCATGGCCAATGGGCTTGCGTGTCCGGACCCTGTGCTCCGCAGCGGGAGAGGCCGCGGCAGTGAGAGGCCCGCCCACTGCAAAAAAAAAAAAAAAGCCTTCTTTTACCAATGTATCATTTATAAGTGTTTTTTTTTGTTTTTAGTGTCCACATATTTAGGGATTTTCAGATGTTTTTCTCCATTGTCTTCCAGCTTGCTCTATTCTGTTTTAATTTACATTGTTTATAATGAGTTATCTGCTGTCATCCTTATCTTTGCTGCTATTTACATAACATGTATTTTTGTTTTCTGGTTTCTTTTAATATTTTCTGTTTTCACTGGTTTGGGGCAATTTTATTATGCTGTACTTTTTTTTTTTAATGTTCCTTGTACTTGGGGTTTGTTGAGTTTCTCAGATCTGTCTGTGTGATTATTTTATTTACTGGATTTTTGCAAATTGGAAAATTTTAGACATTATTTTTTCAAATATTTCTCTGTTCCTTTTCTCCCTTTTGGTATTAACAATTATATTTAGAGCAGACTGCATAAAGTTGTTCCACATTTCACTGATGTCCTTTTCTTTATTATAATTTTTTAAATTTTTTCTCTGTGTTTTAGTTTGGATAATTTCTATTGCTATGTACCCAAGTTCACTACCATTTTTATTGTGTTATGTCTAATCTGCCATTAGTCTTATCAATTGTATTTTTCAATCCAGACATTGCAGTTTTCTTCTCTAGAAGTTTGATTTGTGTCTTTTTAAATCTTCCATCTTAATTTTTGAACATATGGAGTTCATAATGACTGTTTTAATGCCCTTGTCTGTTAAGTTTATTATCTGTGTCTGTTCTGAGTTGATTATGACTGATTGATTTGTCTCCTTATTATGGTTTGTAGTTTCCTACTTCTTTGCGTTCCTTGTAATATTTGATTGGAAACCACACATTGTAAATTTTAACTTCTTAGGTGATCAATATTTTTGTATGCTGAATGTTTTTGTGTTCATATTAATATTCTTTAGCATTGTTCTGGGTCATAGTTCAGTTACGTGGAAACAGGTTGATCATTTTGGGTCTTGCTTTTAAGATTTGTTAGGTAGAACAAGAGCAGTGCTTAGTCTAAGGCGAATTGTTTCTCACTACTGAGACAAAATGATCCGGAATACCATCAATGCTTTGTGAATCAAGTTTCCCTATCAGATGGTGGGAAAAGACTGTTCCTAGACTTGTGTGACCATTGTGAACTGTTCCTCTAATCTTTTTAGATGATTGTTTCCTTGGCCTGAAGCGCTTTAGTTACACACATGCACTGATTAATACTTAGTTGAATACACAAGGGGAACCCTCTGCAGTCACATTTCTATCTTCCTGCAGTGATTCTTCTCTCTGAATCTCTGTCCAGAAAACTCTAGACACCTTGATTTCCTCAGATCTCAACTCTGTTTTCTCAATTCAGACAGTGCACTGGCTCCTTCTGTGTTCCTCTTTCCTGCTCCTTAACATGGAAATTCTTTCAAAGAATTGATTGCTGGAGCAATCATAAGACTCAATGAGGTTTTTTCATATCTCTCAGAGATCATTTTTCTCAAAACAATTGTTTTATTTATTTTGTCCTTCTTCTTTTTTTTTTTTTTTGTGGTGTTTCAGGTGGGAAGTTAAATCCAGTATCTATCACTCCATCTTCTAAACCTGGTTTTGAATCTGTTTGTTTGCTCATTTGTTTGTTGCATTTGAAACCAGGACAAGTACAGTTGTATTATAGTTGTGGGTCATTCATATATGTTATAAATATTAGTATTTTCTAGAAACATTGCAAGCATTAGATTGTTTTCTGTGTTTTGAAGTATGGGCAGTACTTATATTTTAATTTTCTAATGACCAATTTTTATAAATTTATAAATAAATGTAAAGTTAGATGTGGATATTATTAGGAAACATTAAATGACCCACAGAATATAAATAGAGCTGGAATTTTTAAAAATTAATTTTCTCAAATGTATCATAAACAAATCTGAACCTATAAATTTAAAGTATTAAACATTTAGAAAAAATGGAAACTTTAATCAAATTTTGTGATTCTTTTAAATACTTAAAGTGATATACAAATGCGAAAATAATTTACCAAATATTCTATTTCTATCCAGAAATTTGATATTAGCAACTGACAAAATAATTTTCAAGAAAACAGAAAATATCTGATACCAACTGAACTATTAATATTAGCCATTCTTGTTCTTTGATACAGGAAAAATATTAGCTAGTCTTTGGAACTTAAGTTTAGAGACAGTGATGGGGAATCTGTAAATAGTGAACATAACCACAAACAGCAAAATAGTCCTTACACCTAATAAGAATTTTTTTTCATTAAACACAGATAATAACTGTAATTATAATATTTTAATATAAAGAAAAATATATTAGGGAATATATATGACCAAGCTTCAAAAAAATTATGGCCTTTTCCCCAAAAAAGGAAATTTTTAGCCATTTCATTTATTTTTACTCTATTTGCTCATTCTTAAAAACAAGTATTCATCTGTATTTATTTAAAAATATTATTTTAGAAGAGCACAGATGATGTTTGGTGCTCTAACTTTTTCAAGCCAAGTAGTCTACTTAAAATTGGCTTCAGTTTTCTTTTCTGTTGTATATTTTTACTACATTTTCATGGTATGTTCTACTTAAAATACAAACACACAGATGGCAAGATACTGTTACCAGCCATAATGTTGAAGTATGTTTGTGTGTGTTGGTGGAAAATATCTATAAAATGAAGTACTTGTAGACGATAAACAAAATCCATTCCCTATAGATATTTTATAATATCGCTACATATGGAGCACTTTAATGACCACAATAATATGCTTCTAAAATTAGGCTTGTTTACTTCAGTGAAAAATTATACAATCTTTGGAGACCAAATCCAAAATTTGCCTCCAATTTTTCAGCAAGATCAAAGAAAAGATTTTGCTAAGTATAACCTAAGGAAATGAAAAGAAAAAAGGAAAAGGTTTAAAATTGAAGTTATTTGACATAATCTGACATATATTTAAACTATTTGGTGTTGTTCATGCCTTTATGTAAATAAAGTGACTTTTAGGCAGACACATATTTTAAAAGGAATCCATTTTCTTTAACGTGATAACAATGAAACATTTTAAAACATCCACTGGCTTATTATGCTAATTTCTTTCCAATTCAACATTAATTATTGCCATACAAACAGAGGGAATTCTAATGGAGAAGCTATGTTTGTTCCTAAAACATAAAATTAATTAATTTAAGCATTTTTGGTTGCAAGGTTGCAGACATCTGGATTGTTTCAAAATGATTTAACTTAAAGAAGAAAGAAGAGAGACAACCATACCATACAAAGGACATGGTTAACTTTCAAAGAAATCATCAGTATAAAATTTGTCCTCCAGATTTACAGTATTGGTAAATGATATATACAGAAATAATTGATTCAATAGCTGAGACAGAAACTAAACAGAAATGTAGTGGAAAATATCAGATTAATTTATTATTGGGGTAACAATGAAACATGAAGAAAAATCAAAGCAATCAGTTATATTTGCTAAAAATGTTGCTATTATCAGTTTGCATTTAAACCTCTTATTGCTTGATGTGAGACCCATTAAAATTTTAATAGTGAACTTTTTATTTTTAATCCAAATATTTCTCTTTTTCTCAACAACAAACAACTTTAAATGAGTCATTGAGATTTTAACCATGATTTCAATTTCTTTGATTTTATCATTTATGCCTCTATGTTTAATGGTCAAGTTTCATCATAGAAATAGAAAATTATGTACCTCTTTATAATTAACTTTTTTCCTTGTTTATCTACTTTATCTCAGATTTTAGCTACATACAATACTTTGCATTTTAGCTTGTTTCCAGTAACAAAGAATAGTCAATATATAAATAACTAGATGTATTTTAGAACAAAAAATAAATACCTTGTTATTTTAATGGAGTCATTGGATAATTGCCTAATTGTGTCTGGAGGTAATCATTATATTTATTCAAGTGCATTTTTTCCTTCTTCAAGTGTTTTTTTATGGATTATATTAATCTTTAGAACTTGGAAAATGTATATATTAAACCTACTAATTGCTATTTCCCCACAGGTTTTTTTTTCTTAAACTCAATAACTGACTCTGTGGAAATTAGCTTGCAATTTGAATGATATATTGCTGTTGAATTACAATTCAATGATAAATGTTAATTGGTAACAGAAATCAAAACCAAAAGTCATCACTTTGTTTTTGCTTAGTTTAGTTTATCTGTGACATCTCAGAATCTGACAAGTAGATGGGACATACCATCTTTCTACTGCATTTCTTTTTTTTTTTTGGTCTTATATTACTCCTCAGGCTCACCAACACAATCAAATCCTGGAAACAGTTGAAAGGCTCAAAATGTATTAATAGCCTTCCAAGTAAGTTAAATAGAAAGGCTTGGATATGAAATTATATGAAGGACACTGAGGAATTTCCCCCACAGCTCAAGTTCTTCCTTTAGGCATTCATCGCTTTAGGTAAATCATTGCTTCTTCTCACCTCTCCTCACCAGAACTTTCCCAGGCCTCCACTCAAAGGAATTGATTTCACTTTAGAGTGAATTCATTTATCATACCATTTTCTTTGTGATATAGGAAACCAAGAGAGCATAGCAGTTCAGATTGTTAAGAGGCAGAAAAAAGAATGTGCTGATAGCTGGAAAGAATAGGCTAAATTTGCTTTTTCATAATTTTGTGAAACTTTCTTAATATGACTTCAGTTTGGACTAGAATCATTTCCCACCTTGATGCTGTAAAACTGAGATTAACTTGTGGACACAATGGGGCTCTAAAGAAAGGCAGATATCCTGTGCAAGAGGGGAGGGAATCTCCTCTGGAGCTAGTAAACAGTCCTCACTTCTTTCTACCTTCTATAATTCTGAACCAAAAGGGAAAAACAGGCTGAATAAATTAATATGTTTATGTAACTTGCAGCATGTAAAATAACCTCAAATTAAATATCTTTCCTCATAATTACATGCATTTTCTCTTTTAAATAAACCTGTGCATCATTATTTCTATCATCATGATCATCCTCATTATTATTAATGAATTTTGCATCCATTTTTGGGACTAAACTCAGTGATGCGTCAGCCTCTGTACTGATCCATGGAGGCAGGTGGCCTGTCTGACAATGACTGTAACCCTCATAATACTCCCAGTCAATTGTGCAGGAAGTCATTCCCTCCCATTTTCTGCAATGAGCAACTTATTCCCTAAAGTGTGAGATTTGATTACATTTTCTCAGCATGCATTCAGACAAATGTTATTATTGGTCATAAAATTATCCAGCCCAGTGACCTATGGTGACAGTGAATTTCACAAGGTGACTGCCTGCTGAGTGAAGCATCTTCTTTCATTTGTTCTAAATATTTTATATTATGGAACTTGAAAACAAAGGAAGAAACTTCAGATGTTTAAATACAGTGACTCTAGCATAGCAGGGTGGTGATATTTTAACATCTACATCTTTCATTTGCCTTCATTGAGTAGAGTTGTCAAATTTAGCAAATAAAAATACAAAATTCCCAGTTAAATTTGAATTTATGATAAAAAATGATTTTAGTAACAGTATGTTCCATGCAATATTTGGGACATATTTATACTAAAATACGAAACGTGTAGTTTATCTGAAATTCAAACTTAACAACTTCACTTAAGGTGTTCTGCAGTTTATTGGGTTTCATTTTAACATTTGCTTCACCAGATACCATTTGTATTTACTATAGGTTGTCTTTATATAAATCACTGATTCAATTAACTGTTTAAAGTGTTATATACAAAGAAATGTTATAATTTGTAATTTCCCTTTGAATAACTGAGAAATTAGATACGGTGGAATGCTTGCTAGAAATATTTTAAGTTCAAAACCCAAATCTATTTGTTAAAAAAAAAAGAGAATGGGCAAGAGCAAGTCAAATAAGATTTTTTTTCTTTTAATAGATTCTTTCAGGCAGTCACTGAAACACTAGCTCTGAATTAAAATGTCCACTTTCTTTTTCTCCCTTTTTGGAACTATTCTCATGCATGGCTTTGTACGTAAAATTCATAAATGATTGCATTACTGAATCCAGATTTAACTGTTGCCTGAATGAAATTGTCACCACAGGGAAATCTATGTAGCACTGGAAAGGTCATGAGAGCACCTGCCCAGATATTAGCACATTGTGATTCTTTGTGCTGCAACCTTGGTTAGTAGAGATTATCTGTGGAGAAAAACACTAATATTTACTCTCAGAGGAAGTTGCTGAACAAGACAGCTCACTTGGCGGGTACTCTGTTAGCAGTGGATAAACCAGTGTGCAAATATTTATTACCTCAACAGAAAAAGATGGGAACTTTCTACTTGAGCAAAATTCTGTAAGTGGGGCATTTGGAGTAATAGAATTCCATGCATACCTATGTGGGAGAAAATGTATTTCAATAACAGATCATAAACCTTTGGAAAAAAGCTAGAGGTCTTTCTATAGTGACTGCCAAGCTGTAGTAATTGCTTATGGCATTGTCAGCATAAAGTAAGAAAGTCACTATAGAACTTCTTTGGAACATGGCCAAGCAGATTCTCAAAATTCTCTAGAGAAATCCAGATTCCTCAGTGTAACTTTTGTCTGGTTTGTTCCCTATATCAACTTTAGCTATAAGTAAAGAAAACAGTAATTACTCTGAGCAGAGGATGTCAAGTAATTCATAAACATATAACATTGTAATTCCTAGTCCTGAATCAAAGTTAGACCCAAGGGAAGACACAATTGGGTCTTTGATCACACCTTTTGCATGAGACTCAACAATCTTACTTAGCTTTGAATCTATAGAATTCTATTTTTTTTATTTATTTATTTTTTATTGTGGTACACGGGCCTCTCACTGTTGTGTCCTCTCCCATTGCGGAGCACAGGCTCCGGATGCGCACGCTCAGCGGCCATGGCTCACGGGCCCAGCCGCTCCGTGGCATGTGGGATCTTCCCCGACCGGGGCACGTACCTGTGTCCCCTGCATTGGCAGGCAGACTCTCAACTACTGCGCCACCAGGAAGCCCTAGAATTCTATTTTAGAACAAAAAAAGTTATAAAAATGAACAATGTATCATGCATAGTGGTGGATGTTACAGCAAAGAGGTGAAAAGCAGACCAACACCACTGCTGTCAGTGTAGCTGATGTTATGAAGAGGCCCATGAGCATATGATACTGTATAGACTGTGTGCAAAAGATTTTCAATAATCGTACTTCTTTTTGGTAGGAGGTCACAATCTAAAACCAGAGAGTGGAGAACTGGACACTCAAAAGAAGGCCTTAGAAATAGGTAACTAAATACCTCAAAAGTTTCAGCACAAATGAGGAAGGCAAAAAATCTATTTTGGTGTGTTTTCTCCTTTTTTTAGGAAATATAATCAATGATGATGGTTACTCTTTGTTAAGGGCACACTGCAGGCTTTGTGTACATTATCTTTTTATCCCTATCATTGTTAGAGATAATGCAGGTAGAGATGAAGTAGTGGATTGTTATTTCTAATTTACAAATGAGTATCTTGCTTGAGTTCACACATTAAGTTATAGGATCAAGAGCAAAAGTAAGACTGAAGTAAAAAAAAAAAAAGAATCAAACTAAGTAAAAGACACATTCTTTCTTCCATACCTTGTAACCAGTGGGTCTGGACAGGGGACAGTTTTGCCCCTGAAAGCCGATTTGGCACTGTCTGGAGATATTTTTGGTTGCCACAACTGTGGGGAGGGGAGAGGAAGAATGTTAGGCATCTATTGGGTAGGGGCCAGGATGATGCTAAACATCCTACAGTGTGCAGGAAAGTCCCCACAACAAACAGCATCTGGCCCAGATGCCAAGGTTGAGCAACGCTGGTTTAAAAGAAGCCTTCTATTAAGGCTGCTTTGATACCTGTGTCAGTTTTATCATTTAAAAAAGAAAATTCTCTGTTATACTCCACAATTACTTAGGTAATGACCACAGAGACCAAGAACTCAAATATTCCTGCTATTCTACCTACTAGATGTGTGAATTTGGGTAAATATTCCTAAAGTACAGGTTTGGTGCTATTGTGATTCAACCATTTTTATGACCCAGTTTCTTTCACCAAGGAAATGGGTGAATTATAACAAATAAAATTGTTGCAATTCTAATAGCCATCATAATCAGGTCATACACACACACACACACACACACACACACACACACACACACACTCCTCATTATTTTCCCAAACTTTTAGGCTCCAGTACTATTCTAGTCACCTAGACTCAAAACCATATATATATTCATCCTGTCCCTCAGGCATGAACCTTATTGTCACCGGTCTTGTTTTAGAGACTTACTTGTGTGTTTTTCAAAGGATCTTTTTTAGTCCAGTCTGGTCTATGCACGCAAACTCTTGACTGTGTCATTCTCTGGTTTAACAAACAAAAAAAGAGGCAAATGAAAAACAATTTGTCTCTGAATTACTTTTATCTGCAAGTGACACAAAACAACACAACAGTGGCTAAAACAGTTCAGAGCTCTGTTTCATGAAGTTCTCAGGGATCCAGACTACTTCCAATTCACTATTTTGTTCTTATAGTATAGCCTTTGTCTCATGGAAAAAGATGGATAGTCCAGATCCAGATTTCTGATCCATGTACAGGCAACAAGGAGAGGAAAGGACAAAGAAGGACATAGCTCTTTCTTTGAGAACACTTCTTGGAATTTGCACACAAAACCTTTGCCTTTCTATCATTGGAAGTAATGTAGTCATATGATGGCATCCAGCTACAAGGGAGGCTAGGAAACGTAGTTTTTATTTTGAGTAGCCACACAACAGGGGCTCAGTTGTTAAAGGAAGAAGAGGAACATGGAGAAGGAAAGGTATGTACACAAACAAAAAAGTAATTCCCCTTTGACAAGACAGTAAGTGTCAAATTATCAACATGACTATGGAAGCTTCTAAAATAAGCCTTGCCTTAGCTTTTCAGCCTCCTTTTCCACAATTTACAGGTTTTACTACTGCTAAACCTTCTTTAAATGCACCATTATTACTAGAGTTCCTTCTTTTCAGCCTTTCAATTTTGTTATTTCTTGTTTTCCAAAGTCAGGCTATCCATATTTAGAAGCTGAGCTTAGATTTTTACCATTACCCTCTATGTCTTCCTGTTAGTCCCTTATGGAAAGAATCTCTTCTCCTCTGTGTTCCTCTAGCTCTTGGTGTTCCTATCATAGTTCTTCCATCATTTGTCAGAGCATTTTCTACTCTCTTATCCCTTCTACTCACCTGTAAACTTTAAGAGAGGTTAGTACTGTTCAGTGTTTTCATGCTCGAATAGTCCTTTCTGAAAGCACTATTTACATTAAATATGACTGAACTCCAAAACCTGGTAAAAAAAGTCTTTACTAAGTTTTGACTATGGTGAAGAGAAGTTGAATACTTTGGAACAAAATAGTACTAAACCTTATCTGGCGTTCCCTCAGTTAATCAACCTAATATCTCTTTCTCCTTTGCTTTCCTTCAGTTTGATCACATTCCAAAAAAGCCTTTTCCATGTCATCTTCACAGTTTTATTTTTGCTCTCCCTCAACAGTTTTGTAAAAACCATATATTTTTTAAACTTTTCCTTCTCAATCAGTAAAGGTAAACATTTTCTTCAAATTTGAATTCTAAACTCAATTTCTGACTTCAAAGAAAGTTTAGCTTAACTAATGTGGTGACAGTCAAACCTCGATTAGAAACTGCCTCAGTTCAGGCTGCTATAACAAAATGTAATAGACTCAGTGGATTAAACAAGTATTTATTTATTTATTTATTTACACTCTAGGCTGCTTTTACTTTTTTAAAAAATAATTTAGGTTAATTGTTTTATTGCAGTATAGTTGATTTACAATGTTGTATTAGTTTCTTCTGTACACAAAAGTGAGTCAGTTATACATACACATATATCCATTCTTTTTTAGATTCTATTCCCATGTAGGTCATTACAGAGTATTGAATAGAGTTCCCTGTGCTATTCAGTAGGTTCTTATTAGTTATCTATTCTATATATAATAGTGTGTATATGTTAATCCCAGTCTCAGTTTCCTTCTACATGTTTGTTTTCTATATTTGTGACTCAACTTCTGTTCTGTAAATAGTTTCATTTGTACCATTTGCACTTATTTCTCACAGTTCTGGAGGCTCAAAAGTATAACATCAAGGTGCCAGCAATTCTTTGCCTGGTGAGGGCTCTCTTCCTGATTTGCAGATGTCTGTCTTCTGGCAATATTGTTCAGTGGCCTAGAAAGAGTTCTCAGGTCTCTTCTTCTTTTTACAAGAGAATTAATTTTATCACAATGGTCTCATTCTCATGACCTAATCTAAATGTAATTGCCTTCCAAAGGCCCCAAGTCCAAATACCACCGTACTGGGGATTAGTACTTCATTTTATGAAGTGGGCAGGTGGGAGGCAGCAAAAGCATTCAGTTCATAGCAGAAATATATCAGTTAGAACTGAAAGCGACCTCATGTGCCATAACAAATTGGCATTTGAAAGTCAGGGGTTCAGAGCAAGAAGTTTTGGGGTAGGAAGACAAATAGATCATGGGGTATGAAAAGAGAATGAATCCAAAGAAATTTGTTCTTAGATCATGCCTAAAATTTTTAAACAGACAGAGGTTTTATTAATATATGATAGAAAGTTTATAAAATGTAGTTTGTTATTATAAATTTACATTTTTTTAGAGCAGTGTTTTTTTTTTCAAACTTGTTTTCATTGTTGCACCCTAAGGAGAAGTTTTCCTTATTTTTTTCCTAATCATTCTCACCATCAAGAAAGTTTAATATCACAGATATACTATATATCTATTCATGTACTGTAACCCTTTGGAGGGCCACAGATTATTATAATATCTTTCTTCTCCCAAGAACCACTTTCCTCTCCTAGGTGGCAATATCACTTCACTAAAGAATGCTTGTTGTCAAATGAAATAATTAAATTAAATATCTCATAAATGTAACACTGTTTAAATTTAAACATCTTAACTTGTCATTGAAAAACTTTCAATTTCTTCCTCCAAGCTGTTGCCTATAAGGTAATATTTAGGTGACATTAAGTTTGAAATTTTAAAACTGGAAGGAATCAAGTTGGTATAACTTTGAAATCATTTTCAGGGTGCCTCTTCCATACCACTATCACCTTTGGTGACACTACTTTAGTGAGACTTGCCTCCTGGATCCCCCTAGGCCCTAATGAGCCAGGTACTTTTTAATCTAGAGCAGTTTCTCTCTCTTCTTTTTTCATGCCACTGACTTTAGGCAGAAACCGCGTTAGTTTTTCTATGGAATATCCCACATTCTGCATTTGTGACTATGGTACTTTGTGGTATATTTACCTTGTTTCTCTATCTTCCAAATTTAATAAAATGAAAAATTAAATCCAGAGGCTTGGTGTTGCTTCAGGTTTAACTTGCTTTTTTTCTGCAAGAACAACCTAAGGTGTGTGCTACATGTTGCCTCACATCAGAAAGTACATAGTATCTGATTATCTCACTTTTAGTGATAATTAATCAAAGGGTGTACTGATTGAGAATGAAGAGATAATACTGTCGTTGTTTGCAGATGAAGGAGTGTCTACGTAAAACATCCAAAAGCATCAACAACATCTCTTGGAACAAAGAAATGCTTAGAGCAGGACACAAGGTTAATGTTACAAAAGTCAATCACTTTCCTATAAACCAGCAATGAACAAGTACAACTAAAACCATAATGCCATTTACATTAGCTAATGTAACCCCCCAAAAAGAAATACTTAAGTATAAATCTAACATAATATGTACAAAATCTACAAAAGGAAAACTACAAAACTCTGATGAAAGAAAGCAAAGAAGAACTAAATAATTGGAGAGATATTTCATGTTCATGGACAGGAAGACTCAATAATGTCAAGATGTCAGTTCTTTCCAACTTTATCTATAGATTCAGTGCAATCTCAGTCAAAATCCCAGTAAGTTATTTTGTGGTTACTGAGAAATAGATCAATGGAACATAATAAAGAGCCCAGAAATAGACCCACATAAACATAGTTAACTGATCTCTGACAAAGGAGCAAAGGCAATATGATGGAACAAGGACAGTATCTTCAAAAAATGGTGCTGGAGTAACTGGACATCCACATGTAATCAAATTAATCTAGATACATTCCTTATACCTTTCACAAAACCTAATTCAAAATGGATCACAAATCTAAATGTAAAATGAAAAACTATAAAACTCCTAGAAGATTAAATGAGAGAAAATCTAGATGGCCTTGGATTTAATGATGACTTTTTAGGTACAATGCCAAAGATATAATCAAAGAAAGAAAGAATTGATAAGCTAGATCTCATTAGAATTAAAAGTTTATGTGCTGTGAAAGACACTGGCAAGAGAATAAAAATATGTCACAATTTTAGAGAAAATATTTACAAATATATATCTGATAAATAACTGATATACAATATATACATAAGAACTCTTAAAACAACAATAAAAAAGTAAACAAGCAATTAAAAATTGGCTAAAGACTTTAACAAACATCTCAACAAACAGTATATATAGATGACAAACATATGAAATGATGCTCCACATCATTTGTCATCAGAAATGCGAATTAAAACAACAATGAGATACTGTTATATACCTATTAGAATGAGGAAATCTGGAACACTGATGACACTTAAATGATGGTGAGGACATAGAATAACAGAAACTCTCATTCATTGATGGCAAGAATGCAAAGTGGTACAGCCACTTTGGAAGACAATTTGGCAGTTCTTATAAAACTAAATATATTCTTACCATATGATACGACAGTTATGCTCCTTGATATTGCCCAAAAGAGTTGAAAATTTATGTTCACATAAAACCTGCACATGGAGGATTATAGCAGCTTTATTCATAATTGCCAAAACTTGGAAGCAACCAAAATGTCCTTCAGTAGGTGAATCAATAAATAAACTATGATACATCCTGACAATAGAATATTATTTAACACCATAAAGAAATGAACTAACAAGCCATGAAAAGACATAGAGGAAACTTAAATGCCTATTACTAAGAGAAAAGACACTAATCTCAAAAGACTATACACTGTATGACTCCAATTATATGACATTCTGTGAAAGGCAAAATTATGAAGACAGTAAAAAGAATAGCAGTTGCCAGGGATTAGGGGAAGGGTAGGGATGAATAGGCAAAAAACAGATGTTTAGGGCAGTGAAACTACTATGATAATATAATGGCATATACTTATTATATATTGGGTCAAACTCATAGAATATACAACATGAAGAGTGAATCCTGATGTAAACTATGGACTTTGAGTGATGATGTATCACTGTAGGTTCATCAGTAATAAATATACCACTCTGATGTGGGATGTTAATAATAAGGGCAGTTATGCATGTGTGGGAAAAGAGGGGATATGGGAAACCCCTGTATCTTCTACTCAATCATGGTATAAATCTGAAAGTTTTCTAAAAAGTAAAATCTATTAAAAATTTGCCAGTGAGTCACTAGGGGTAATAGTAGGTGGTGCCACTCCCACTTGTACCCCCTGATTCCTGGTCCCATGAGTCCTGGCTGTAGGAGAAACAACACCGTATATTGGACACTGATTCAGAGCACATACAGCCTTCTGGAGAACCTTGCCCTCATTCTGCAAAGTAGTGCCACCTAGCTGTCAGTCTAACTGAGTCTCCCAAAAGCCATTCTGCCATTCTATCAAGCCAGCTGCCTCATGATGGGGAACATGATAAAGTCACCAGCAAAACTCATTAACAATTTCCAGGGAGTAAAAATAGATTCTGGGTAATAAAGTCTAACGATTTTTTCCTTTGTGCTTAGTCTAGTCTCACTTGCTCATAGGGTACCATGTGAAGAGGCTTTGCACCTGGCACTTCAGACCTGAGTTCCTAAGTGTGGAATGGCTGCACCTACGACTCAATTCATGACTGTGTACAGAAGAGCCAGCAGTGTGCCATACTCAATTCAAGATGACGGTGGTGGGCCTTGTGCAGAGACGCTGCACCGGGACTGCGATCTGGAGCGTGAGCGGCGCAGCCGCACCTGGGCCTGGCCCACGAGAGCTCCAGCCCTCCCCGCTGAGGAGAACCCTAAAAAGCAACCCCGCCCAAGGCCTGTGAAAGAGAGCAGCTGCTAAAGAGAGGCCTGTGAAAGGAGCTTGAGCTCCTCTGCCTCTCCATTCTTTGATGCAAGAATAAAGATTTCCTTTGCTTCTGAACCGAACTTGGTCTCCATCTATTTGTGCAAGAGGACTCTTGTTGAGGACTGACTCTGGAGGGTAAGTAACAATAAGACCAGTGAATTCCATGTGCATGGGCCGATTGCAATGTTAATTCACTATGAAGTGAATTACTTGATCAGAAGAAACGCTGTGTGGAATACCATGCTGATGGATAAGACGTTCTTTAAGTCCACAGTGATAGTTTGTGCAGAAGCAGTGCAGTTAGGGGAGGAAAATTCATAACCATAGTAACTGTCTATTCCAGTTAGAACAAACCGTTACCGAACCAAACTTGGGTCTGCTTGCGCACATGCAGTAAAGCCAATATACCGCCACCAAGTTTTGGTGAAGGAAAAGTACAGTTTTTATCGTAAGGTGCCAGACAAGGAGTCTGGGGCAGCTAATGCTCAAAAAACCCAAACTTCCTGATGGGTTTCAGAGAAAAAGCTTTTATCGACAAAACTGGGGGGAGGGGTGGGTTTCAGGGTGTGTAACCCTTCTCCAATTGGTTGGTGGAGAGGTAACTGGGTGGTGTTTCAAGAAACTCAGTCATCAGCCTTCTGGTTCCATCCAGCCTGGGGGCCACGTGCTTGTGCTCAGCCTGAAGATACTATCCTCCACCTGGGTAAGGGCCTTTGTTCCTGTAAAAGAACTCAGAGATAAGTATCAAATTGTTATATACATCCCCTGAAGAGAAACCAGGACCAGGCCCCACTGCTGCACTCATTTTTTTCTGCATTTCCTCATGCCTCTAATTACTAACTGAATCTGCCCTTTGAAACTCAGAAAAGATCTAGAAGGCTAAAACCTTTTTTCCTACAAACAAGAAATAGGGGACACATGAAAGGCCTTTTTATTTGGAAGGGCCCCACAGGGTCCTGCATGGCTTCAAGATTACTGCTCTCTCCATGATGGAAGCAGTCCAGTGTAATCGACTGGTCACGAAGTTGCTGGCTAATCACCCAGGTAAGTAGTGCCCTATCAGAGACTCAGTGCTGAGCTCTAATGTTGGCAGATTAGGCACTCAGTGGTAGTTGTAGTTAAGTCAGCCTTGGGGAGTGGAAGTCATGTTGCTGAATCCATGCATAACCTCCATCCCTGACATTATGGCCACTTTGTTCATAGGACTATTTGGTGATGACAAGGGTCACTGGGGAAGGGTGCTGACTGGTATCTACATAATGGGTCATCTTTCCACCTTATTATTAAAGTCATTCAGGTCTTTTCTTTCTCTATCAGTTGATTGTGGGGAACTCCTTATGAGGCCATAGGCACAGGCTAGGAGAGAGAAGGTAGTTTAGTAGGAGTGGGGACCATGGGCATTTGGGCCACTTCATGTAATTTACTTGTGCCTTTAGGGACTGCTTGGGCCAGATTTCATTTATACCTCATTATTTGATGATTGACTGCTACTATGTACACCCAACTTTATGGCTTGGTGAGTCATATAACACCTAGTTCCGTATGGGTAGCTCACTTCATATGGTAACTTGCTGGCTCATGAGTAAGCATTCCACTAAGGCCCAGTGGTAAGCCAAAAGATATTTCTCAAAAAGAAAGTAGCTATCTGCAGAAAAAATGACAGGACTCTTTTCCAAAATTTTAAGGACCTCCTGAAGGGTACTGCCAGAAGCTCCAAATCTGCCACTGACACTTTAAGCACCATTGTATCTGCTGAATCTTATGGCTCAAGTATCAGGGCAGTTTGCACAATAGCCTGGAACTGTTTCAGAGCTCTCTCTTCTTCTGGACCTAACTCAAAACTAGCATCTATTTTGGGTGATTTGTTAAATGAGCAAGAATAACACAACCAAACAAGGAGTATGCTGCCTCCAAAATCCAAGGAGGTCTCCTTTAGGGCACATAATAGCATTCCAGTCATTTATGCAGTACTTGAGCTAAGAATTTGAGTCACCAGTGATTTTAGGAGCAACAAGCCAATCTTATTATATTCATTATTTTGCCAAAAATGTTTGAGAGTATCATATACATGGTCACCCAGATCCTTCCTTCTTATAAATGTTTGATTAGTAGTATACAGTGGTGATATTTTGTCACATTCTATTACCAGATCACACTATGGACTATCAGTGCTCTCTTTACAACTGAAAGTCATTAGCATATTTAAATTTTATCAGGTTAGAGAGCCAATTCCAGAGCCAATTCGTGGTTTTCTATACAAAGAGAGATTTATTTATTTATTATAAGAAATTGGTTCCCACAGTTATAGAGGTTGATGAGTCCTAACATTTGCAGTTCACAAACTGGAGAGCCAGGTGAACCAATGATGTAGTCCCAGTATAAGTGCTGGAAGGCTTGAGACCCTGGAAGAGCTGATGTTTCAGATAGAGTACAAAAGCAGGAAGAAAAACTGATGTCCCAGCTCCAAGGCAGTCAAGCAGGAGTTCCTCTTACTCGTGGGAGGTTCAGCTTTTTGTTCTATTCAAACTTTCAATTGTTTAATTGAGGCTCATCCACATTAGTGAGGGTAATCTACTTTATTCAGTCTAAATCTACTGATGTATATGTGTAGCTGATTCACTTTGTTATAAAGCAGAAACTAACACACACTTGTAAAGCAATTATACTCCAATAAAGATGTTAAAAAGAAAATCAAATGTTAATCTCATCTGGAAACATCTTCATAGACACACCCAGAATAATGGTGGAGCAAATGTCTGAGCACTCTGATCTAGTCAAATTGGCACATAAAATTGCCCCTCATACTCCCAGCCTAAAATTCTCTACTATAAACCTTGTATTTATTTGTTGTAACTATTCTTGCTCATTGACTGTGTTAATTATTTCTTTAAAGTTTGCAAAATAGATACTTGTTTACTTCAACATTCCTTCTCTAAAGAGAATTTTCCTTTATCATCTAGAGCTATTAGGTAACTCTGAAATGCAGATCACTCAGAAAAGATAAGATAGATGTTTTTGTTCGTTCTACTTGGTGTCTTAGCATAAGGAGTTTGTTCCCAAGTTATGTTCAGTTGTTGTTGCCTTTTTTGTTTCCTTTCTATCTTTTTTAAAAAGCATATATATAAACTCCTGGGTTTTATTAATCATTGTTTCCATCACTTGTAATCATCAGTTTTTAATGCTTTAATTGTCTCATCTTTGGCTAGAGTGAGCCCTTCATGTTGAATTCTGTATTTTTTTGTATAACCAATTGGTTTTTGAATGTTTTCCATGCTTTCTTGAGCAACAATATTTAGAAGTCTTGTATTCTTCCAGCCCCAGAACTAAAATCGGCCACTCCTCAAGGAGTTCTGGTTCCCTGGTATTTAGAGACAATAATCTGGGTGTTGATGATGTTTATTACTATAAGGTAGTCATTGCTTTCAAGGTTTTTTAATCCATATTTTTAAAAGGAAATAAGTTCATAGTGGTATTTATGGGTTGGCCAAAAAGTTCATTCAGGTTCCTCTATAACATGTTACAGAAAAAACCCAAATGGACTTTTTGGCCATTTGGCCAAATACTATTCAACTTCAGTATGATTATATTATAAGTATGTGTAAGAACAAATAGTTGCAAAATATCTTAAAACTAATTCAATATTCATATTTTAGTAGTAATATAGGTGTTTATATTTAAGACTATTTCATATATGGTAGGATAATCCATAATTTGAAACTGAACTCAATGTTATTTCCTCCTACAAAAGTACCCCATGATCCTTGAAGCTGGCTTTTAGCAAAGTGCACCCAAAAGCTATGGAGTCAGGCTGCTTGGGTAAACTTCTAAGTATGCTATCAATAAGAGATACAATCTTGGACAAACAACTCAAGTATCAGAGTCCCAGTTTCTTCAGATGGAAAACTATAAAGAATAATAGTATCTATCCACCTTACATAATTGAGGTAAGGACTAAATGAGATAATATACAGTAAAATATTGGAGCAGAGCCTGACAAATAATAAGCATTGGGTAAAGGTTAGTAATTCTTAAGTACGAAACATTCTAAACTGAATTATATTCTAACTAAAATTATTTATGTGCGTTAAAATCATTTTTAGTATACTTTAAGCTTCCTGATGGCAAAGTCTACATTTAAATCATCAGTATATTCTTGCCTATAATCCTAAATAAGTTATCTGAGTTCCTTTGCAGGATACCTTGCACACAGTGCATACTCAGTAGTACATGAATGGGATTGTGTGTGTCTGTGAATACATATGTATATTTATGTGGGAAACAAAACACAAGAAACAGAAAGACAGAGTTGGGGGAAGAAAAGGAGGGGAGAATAGAAGGGAAAAGAAAAGAAGGAGGAAGAAACGGAGAGAGGGAGAGAAAGATCAACTTTGAAGTTTGCTTGCCCCTTTCCTTGTTAAAAGTTCACTAGAGTGCTATCCAATATTTACATGGAGATTAATCCACATAAAAATGCAGAATTTCAAAGCCATTTTTTGTAATGTTTCTTCAGGTAGATTGGTAGAATGTTTAGCTTACCTCCTGTGCAAAGAAGGGCAAATTCTCAGACAGCTCTCACAGCTGACCTTGAGCAACAAAACTCACTAAGGATAGCTCATGCAGACTTGGTCATCAAGACAGCTCATCAAGACATTATCTTGATTCTGAAATTGACATTTATAAATTTTATGGAGATTTTTATACTATTATCACATGTCTCTGAGCCCCCAAATATACACATTTTTCTATAATAGTAACTTATGGTATATATCTTTCTGCAACTTTAATTTGCCAAAAAAAAAGCTGTGAGATTAAATTATGTTGATACACATATCATTAGTCATTCATTTCCATTTTCCATATTGCTTTTCATTATATAAATATGTCACAATTTGTCAATCTATTTATATTCTGTTTGTAGACATTTAGGGTATTACTACATTTTGATATTAAATGCAATTCTCCAAAGAACATTCTTATATAAGTTTCTTTGTATACAATTGTTTCTCTAGTATTTATACCTAATAATTGCTGAGCCCTAAAGTACATAAATTTTAACCTTTACTAGCTATTTCTAGATTACTTTCCAAGGTTGTTTTTAAATCAATTTACAACTACAAACCAACAGTGCATAAAGTTTTCTATCATTCTTCAGATTTATCAACAACATATTGTCATACTTTTAAAAATTTACCAATCTGATGAATCTGAAATAGTATATTTATTGTGGTTAACTTGAATTTCCACAATTACTATAAGACTGAGCTTTTTGTACCTTTTCATTACCATATCATGTACTTTATTTATTTTTACTGTTAGGATGTCTGTCTTATTTAAATTATTATTATTATATATATTTTTTTGCAGTACGCGGGCCTCTCACTGTTGTGGCCTCTCCCGTTGCAGAGCACAGGCTCCAGACGCTCAGGCTCAGTGCCCATGGCTCATGGGCCCAGCCGCTCTGCAGCATGTGGGATCTTCCCGGACTGGGTCACGAACCCGTGTCCCCTGCATTGGCAGGCAGACTCTCAATCACTGCGCCACCAGGGAAGCCCTTATTTAAATTATTTATGGGAGTTCTTCATAAATTCAGATACCAATCTTTTATTTTATGCATTGTGAATATCTGTCTCTGATTTTTTTGGTATGATTTTATCACTAAGAAGTTTTAATTTCAAAGCAATCAAGTTTATCCATCTTTTTAATTGTTTGTACATTTTATATCTTGTTTAAGAATTTCTTTATCTCCTGAGGTTATCAAGATATTCTCCTGTTATTTGTACAAAAGTTTTTAAAGCTTAGTTTCACATTTAGGTCTTATAGTCCACATGGAATTTATTTTTGCCTATGGCTTGAAACAAGATTCCTAAGTTATTTAGTTCACATGGATAACTAAGATAATTGACTAGTGCATTATTTTCCCACTGATCTGTAACACTAAGTCTTTGATTTGTCAGGTGTCCCTATGGGTAAACACAAAAACGATCATTACCAAATCAGACTTACTTAAATCATAGATCTGACCCAGGATTAAGCTTTACAAATAATTCTAAAACCACCAATAATTCAGTAACTCAAGTGAAACAAGCAACGGATATGTAAATGGTTCTTGTGACCATGATTATTTATGAGGTCTCTCAAAGGGGTTGGCAGTCATGTCACTTACAAAGATGAGCTGTATCAGTCATGGAACAGCTCCATTTTATACTCAAAAAGTTACACTTCCTAGGGATCCAAGGCCTCTAAATCCATAGATTCCAAATTTATTGCCCATAAGTCACCTAGACAGATTAAGAAATAACATTTCCTCCCTCATGAGCTAATATCTTTCCTGTGTTTGCCAGAAGATTGTTCATTAAACCGTTTATGAGGAAATTTGATAAGATCACTTTCCTTCTTTCCTTTCTCGGAGCGTCGGCCTCATGAGTTTGATGATGAATCTCAGCCCTTTTCTTTCTACCCTTTTCTAACCTGCTGTTAACTCTTTTCTTTCTATCAGGCCTAAGTGAATGGGGTTTCTGTGGCTCTATTATCTTCTGCCAATCTGTCAATTCCTGTACCAAAATTACATTGAATTAATAAGGACACAAGAAAGTGTATGTTTCCTAATTTATTCTTGGTGCATAGGTATTAAATTTATTTTTGTATATTGTTATTATATCCATTGGTTGAACTCTCATTAATTTCTTAATTTGTCTATTTTCTTTGATTATTTCATGAAGACAACCATTATTTATGAACAATGATATCTTCTTCCATCCTTTCCAATTATTTTACATTTTATATATTTTCCTTATTTTGTTGAGTTATCTAGGATTTATAGTGCATTGTTGAATAAAGCTCTTTCTTCTTGACTGTAAAGACAACTCTTACATTGTTTTGCTCTAAGAAATGTATGCATTTGTTTGTTAACTCCTTCTGTCAGATTAAGAAGATTCTTTTTACTCATAGTTTGTAATGAGGTATGAATATGTTTTAAATTATTTCAAATACATTTTCTGTATATTCTGAGGTAATTCTTTAATTTGGTAATGTAGCAGATTTCATTAATAGATTTTCAATTAGATATTCTGTTATATTTCTAGATAAACCAAAATTGGTCATGTCATGTTATTTTGTTTGATAATTCTGTTTGCTAATATTTGTTAGATTTTTGTATTTATGTTTATGACAGATTTTATTAATTTACATAGTATCCTCTAATTTTGTATCAAGGGTATACTAGTGTCATAAAACAAATAGAGGAGCAATTTTATCCCTGCATTATATGAAAGAATGTGTTTAAATTTGACACTGTCTACAACTTAAAAATTTGACAGCACTTGTAAGAAACCTTGGCTCTTAAGTGTATATATGACGATAGTAAATTATTGATTCAACATTTTAAAATTTCATGAGTTAATTTTAGGAAGGTATAGTGTTCTGAAGTTTGTCCATTTTATGTAAGCTTAAAAATTTACTGATAGAAAGTCCTTCAGGGGATTTCTCTAATTATGAACACTTGTCACTGGTCATATTATTTATTTCTGAAATCTCTTAACCTACTATGGTATATGAATTTCATTTTCACTTGAATCAAGGGGCATTCTTGAATTGTTTTGGCTGAATTCTCATATCCCATAAATATGCTTGCTCATTTTGAAAATCTTATTTACCAATTTTTAGCCTGATTTATATACAAATAAATAAGAAATTTATATTAAAATACCACACCATCATTATGGCTTTAAAACCTTTCCTTAATAATATTCTTGAGTTTTGGTTTCACTTCACATTTTATGAGGCTTTTTAGTAGGTGCACCAAAGTTCAGAATTGCTTTCGTTTCTTTGTTTTTATCGGGGTATAGTTGTTTTACAATGTTCTGTTAGTTTCTACGGTACAGTGAAGTGGAGTTCCCTGTGCTATACAGTGTGTTCTCATTAGTTATCTATTTTATACCTATTAGTGTATATATGTCAGTCCCAATCTCCCAATACATACCACCTCCCCTTCCCCCCATAGTGTCCATACATTTGTTCTCTACATCTGTGTCTCTATTTCTGCCTTGCAAATTGGTTCACCTCTACTATTTTCTAGATTCCACATATATGGGTTAATATATGATATTTGTTTTTCTCTTTCTGACTTGCTTCACTCTGTATGACAGTCCATATGTCCATCCACATCTCTACAAATGACCCAATTTCTTTCCTTTTCATGGCTGAGTAATATTCCATTGTATATATGTACAACATCTTCTTTATCCATTCGTCTGTCCATACACATTTAGGTTGCTTCCATGACTTGGAATAGTGCTGCAATAAATATTGGGGTGCATGTTCCTTTTTAAATTATGGTTTTCTCTGGTTATATGCCAAGTAGTGGGATTGCTGGGCCATATGGTAATTCTGTTTTTAGTTTTTTAAGGAATCTCCATATTGTTCTCCATAGTGGCTGTATCAGATTACATTCCCACCAACAGTGCAAAGAGGGTTCTGTTTTATCCACACCCTCTCTGGCATTTATTCTTTGTAGATTTTCTGATGATACCCATTTTAACTGGTGTGAGCTGATACCTCATTGTAGATTTGATTTGCAATTCTCTACTAATTAGTGATGTTGAGCAGCTTTCCATGTACTTCTTGGCCATTGGTATGTCTGCTGTGGAGAAATGTCTATTTAGGTCTTCTGCCCATTTTTGGATTGGGTTGTTTGTTTTTTTGATATTGAGTTGAAGGAGCTGCTTGTATATTTTGGAGATTAATACTTTGTCAGTTGCTTCCTTAGCAACTATTTTCTCCAATTCTGAGGGTTGTCTTTTCATCTTGCTTATGTTTTCCTTTGCTATGCAAAAGCTTTTAAGTTTCATTAGGTCCCATTTGTTTATTTTTGTTTTTATTTCCACTACTTTAGGAGGTGGGTCAAAAAAGATCTTGCTGTGATTTATGTCAAAGAGTGTTCTTCCTATGTTTTCCTCTAAGAGTTTTATAGTGTGCAGTCTTACATTTAGGTCTTTAATCCATTTTGAGTTTCTTTTTGTGTATGGTGTTGGGGAGTATTCTAATTTCACTTTTTTACATGTAGCTGCCCAGTTTTCCCAGCATCACTTGCTGAAGATACTGTCTTTTCTCCATTGTATATCCTTGCCTCCTTTTTCACAGATTAGTTGACCATAGGTGTGGGTTTATCTCTGGGCTTTCCATCCTGTTCCATTGATCCATAGTTTTGTTTTTGTGCCAGTACCATATTGTCTTGATTATTGTAGTTTTGCAGTACAGTGTGAAGTCAGGGAGTCTGATTCCTCCAGCTCTGTTTTTCTTTCTCAAGATTGCTTTGGTTATTCAGGGTCGTTTTTGTCTCCATAAAAATTTTAAGATTTTTTTTGTTCTAGTTCTGTGAAAAATGCCATTGGTAATTTGATAGGGAGTGCATTGAATCTGTAGATTGCTTTAGGTAGTATAGAAAATTTCACAATATTGATTTTTCCAGTCCAAGAACATGGTATATCTCTCCATCTGTTGGTGTCATCTTTGATTTCTTTCATGAGTGTCTTATAGTTTTCTGAGTACAGGTCTTTTGCCTCCTTAGGTAGGTTTATTCCTAGGTATTTTATTCTTTTTTTTGCAGTAGTGAAGGGTATTGTTTCCTTAATTTCTCTTTCTGATCTTTCATTGTTAGTGTATAGGAATGCAAGAGATTTTTTTACCTTAATTTTGTATCCTGCAACTTTACCAGATTCATAGATTAGCTCTAGTTGTTTTCTGGTGGCATCTTTAGGATTTTCTATGTATAGTATCTTGTCATCTGCAAAGAGTGACAGTTTTACTTCTTCTTTTCCAATTTGGATTCCTTTTATATCTTTTTCTTCTCTGATTGCAGTGGCTAGGGCTTCCAAAATTATGTTCAATAATAGTGGTGAGAATGGACATCCTTGTCTTGTTCCTGATCTTAGAGGAAATGCTTTCAGTTTTTCAACATTGAGAATGATGTTGGCTATGGCTTTATCATATATGGCCTTTATTATGTTGAGGTAGGTTTCCTCTATGCCCACTTTCTGGAGAGTTTTTATCATAAATGGATGCTAAATTTTGTCAAAAGATTTTCTGCATCTATTGAGATGATAGCATAGGTTTTATTCTTCAATTTGTTAATGTGGTGTATCACATTGATTGATTTGCATATATTGAAGAATCCTTGCATCCCTGGGATAAATCCCACTTGATCATGGTGCATGATCCTTTTAACATGTTGTTGGATTCATTTGCTAGTATTTTGTTGAGGATTTTTGCATTTATATTCATCAGTGATATTCTTCTGCAATCTTCTTTTTTTGTAATATCCTTGTCTTGTTTTGGTATCAGGGTGATGGTGGCCTTGTAGAATGAATTTGTGTAGTTTCCTTCCTCTGCAATTTCGTGGAAGAGTTTGAGAAGGATGGGTGTTAGCTCTTCTCTAAATGTTTGATAGAATTCACCTGTGAAACCATCTCTTCCTGGACTTTGGTTTGCTGGAAGATTTTTAATCACAGTTTCAATTTCATTACTTGTGATTGGTTTGTTCATATTTTCTATTTCTTCCTGGTTCAGTCTTGGAAGGTTATACCTTTCTAAGAATTCATCCATTTCTTCCAGGTTCCCCATTTTATTTGCATGGTGTTGCTTATAATAGTCTCTTATGATTCTCTGTGTTTCTGTGGTGTCCATTGTAACTTTTCCTTTTTCATTTCTAATTTTATTGATTTGAGACCTCTCACTCTTTTTCTTGATGAGTCTGGCTAATGGTTTATAAATTTTGTTTATCTCCTCAGAAGAACTAGCTTTTAGTTTTATTGATCTTTGCTACTGTTTTCTTTGTTTCTATGTCATTTATTTATGCTCTGATGCTTATGCTTCCATTCCTTCTACTCACTTTGGGTTTTGTTTGTTCTTTAGTTCCTTTAGGTGTACTGTTAGATGGTTTATTTGAGATTCTGTTTGTTTCCTGAGGTAGGATTGTATTGCTATAAACTTCCCTCTTAGTACTGCTTTTGCTGCATCCCATAGGTTTGGAGTTGTCGTGTTTTCATTGCCATTTGTCTCTAGATGTTTATTGATCTCCTCTTTGATTTCTTCAGTGATCTCTTGGTTATTTAGTATTTAGCATATTGTTTAGCCTCCGTGTGTTTGTGTTTTTTACAGTTTTTTTTTTCCTGTAACTGATTTCTAATCTCATAGTGTTGTGGTCAGAGAAGATGCTTGTTATGATTTCAGTTTTCTTAAATTTACCAAGGCTTGATGTGATCTGTCTTGAAGAATGTTCCATGTGTAGAAGAAAGTAGAATCTGCTGTTTTCGGATGGAATGTTCTATAAATATTAATTAAATCTATCTGATCCATTGTGTCATTTAAAGCTGTGTTTCCTTATTAATTTTCTGTCTGGATAACCTGTCCATTGGTGTAAGTAAGGTGTTAAAGTTCCCACTATTATTGTGTTACTGTCAATTTCCCCTTTTATAGCTGTTAGCAGTTGCCTTATATATTGAGGTGCTCCTATTTTGAGTGCATATATATATATTTATAATTGTTATATCTTCTTCTTGGATTGATCCCTCGATCATTATGTAGTGTTCTCCTTGTCTCTTGTAACATTCTTTATTTTAAAGTCTTTATCTGAAATGTGTTCTACTACTTCACTTTTCTTTTTTTTCCATTTGCATGGAATATTGTTCCATCCCCTCACTTTCAGCCTGTATGTGTCCCTAGGTCTGAAGTGGGTCTTTTGTAGACAGCATATATATGGTCTTGTTTTTGTATCCATTCACTCGGTCTGTGTCTTTTGGTTGGAGCATTTAATCTATTCACATTTAAGGTAATTATCAATATGTGTGTTCCTATTACCATTTCTTAATTGTTTTGGATTTGTTTTTGTAGGTCCTTTTCTTCTCTTGTATTTTCTGCTTAGAGAAGTTCCTTTACCATTTGTTTTAGAGCTGGTTTTGTGGTGCTGAATTCTCTTAGCTTTTTCTTGTCTGTAATGCTTTTGATTTCTCTGTAGAATCTGAATGAGATCCTTGCCTGGTAGAGTAATCTTGGTTGTAGGTGTTTCCCTTTCATCACTTTAAATATATACTGCCACCCCCTTCTAGTTTGCAGAGTTTCTGCTGAAAAATCAGCTGATAACCTTATGGGTATTCCCTTGTATAACGTTTGTTGCTTTTCCCTTGCTACTTTTAATATTTTTTCTTTGTATTTAATTTTTGATAGTTTGATTAATATGTGTCTGACATGTTTCTCCTTGGATTTATCCTGGAGATAATCCAGGACTTTCTGCACTTCCTGGACTTTATTGATTATTTCCTTTCCCATGTTAGGGAAGTTTTTGACTATAATCTCTTCAAATATTTTCTCAGACCCATTCTCTTTCTCTTCTTCTTCTGGGACCCCTATAATTTGAAAGTTGGTGCATTTAATGTTGTCCCAGAGGTCTCTGAGACTGTCCTCAATTCTTTTCATTCTTTTTCTTATTTTTTCTTTATTCAGCTCCATGGCCGTTATTTTCACCATTCTATATTCCAGCTCACTTATCGTTCTTCTGCCTCAGTTATTCTACTATTGATTCCTTCTAGAGTATTGTTAATTTCAATTATTATGTTGTTTATCACTGTTGGTTTGCTTTTTAGTTCTTCTAGGTCCCTGTTAAATGTTTCTTGTATTTTCCCCATCCTATTTCTGAGTTTGGATCATCTTTACTATCATTACTCTGAATTCATTTTCAGGTAGACTTCCTATTTCCCCTTCATTTGTTTGGTCTGGTGGGTTTTTGCCTTACTCCTTCATCTGCTGCATATTTCTCTGTCTTCTCGTTTTGTTTAACTTACTGTTTGGGGTCTCCTTTCCACAGGCTGCAGGGTCGTTGTTACTTTTTCTTCTGGTGTCTGCCTCCAGTGGGTGAGGCTGGTCCAGTGGCTTGTGTAGGATTCGGGGTAAGGGGGACTTATGCCTGTGTTCTGGTGGGTGGAGCTGGATCTTGTCCCTCTGATGGGCAGGGCCACATCCGGTGGTGTATTTGGGGGTGTCTGTGAGCTTAGTATGATCTTAGGCAATCTGTCTGCTAATGGGTGGGTTTGAGTTCCTGTCTTGCTAGTTGTTTGGCATGAGGCATCCAGCACTGGAGCTTGTATGGGTGGAGCTGGGTGTTAGTGTTGAGATGGAGATCTCTGGGAGATTTCTGACCTGTTAATATTTCATTGTGTTGGGAGTTCTCTTTGGTCCAACATCCTCAACTTAGCTCTCCCATTTTGGAGGCTCAGGCCTGACCCCAAGCTGGAGCACAAAGACCCCACAAGCCTCACGGCATGGAAGAAAAGGAGAAAAAAAAAAAAGAAAATGAACAGAAAAAAACCACAAGAAAATGGTAAAAGCAAAACCAAACAGACAAAATTACACAAAGAAACACACACAGTCTCTCACAAAAAGAAAAGAAAAAAAAGAAGAAAAAAGAGAAAATAAAAAAAGGAGAGAGTAACTGAACAAACCCCCAAACCAAAACTAACACTAAAAACTAAAGTAACAAAAAAACCCCAAAAACAAATCACAGAAAGCAACTAGAAAAAGGAAAGAAAGCATAAAGCAAACACACAAAAACAATCCACAAAGGTATAAAAATGAAAGAAAGATGAAAACAAAAGGAAAAACTACAAAACAGCAAAGAACTAAAAATAGAAAAATAGAAAATATAGTTTAAATAAGACAAAAACAAAGGAAAACCAAAAACAAACCAAGTACAAAACACAATATAATGAAAAAATATAGTAGAACTGGGAAAAAAATAAAATAAAAAATGTATTAAAAATAGAAGCATAAAAAAGAAAAGTAAATTAAAATAAAAAGAATAAAAAAAGAACAACAACAGAACAAGACTAAAGTAGTAATAATAATAATATATTCTTGTGGCCTCAGCTGTAAATTTCCTTGCCCCCAGGGTGAGCCACTGTCAATCCCTGCCTACCCAGCAAGCTCTTCAATACTTCTAGGTAGGTGTCTGGACCCACTGTGGGCACTGTGGGACCAGCTCAGACTCTGATCTGGCCTTACTCCAGGATGTACTTGTCCCCAAAGTCTGCAGTTTTTCCCAAGGTCCACAGCCTCAATTGTGGGAACACTCATTATCTATTCAGATAGTCTGCAGATGCAGGGTCTACCAAGCCAGTTGCGGGGATTTAATCTGCTCTTGTGGCTGCACGGAGAGATTTCCCTTCCTCATCTTTGGTTTCATGACTCCTGGAGTTCAGCTTTGGTTTTGGCCCTACCTTTGTGTGTGGGTCACCCTCAGGCAGTCACCCTCAGGCATGTGTTCCCCACCCAGACAAAAGGGGGTGAAAGCAACAGCTGATTAAGGCTCACTTGCTCACTCAGGCCATGGAGAAGAAGGGATACAGCAGTCACAGTTTGGATGTGTGGGGAGTGCCTGTGGCTGAGGCTGACAAGTTGCAACAGCCTTAGGCACACTGTGCTTTCTTCTGGAGAAGTTGGCCCCAGATCGCAGGAGCCTCGGAAGTGGTGGGCTGCACAGGCTCCCGGATAGGCACTGATCCTGTGTTTGCTCACAGGATCCTTTGTGGCAGCAGCAGCAGCCATCGCCTCCTCCTCTGGGGACCAAGATAACAGCCACTGCTCATGCCCACCTCTGGAGCTCTTGTAGGCCGTGCCCTGCTCTCTGTGAGTGCATGGAGCAAGAAGCTCCAATGGAGGGCCCACCCCTCTGCTTGCACACCCCACAACAATGGTCTCTTGCTTCTCCAGCAGGTCCAGACTTTTTCCCAGACTCCCTCCTGGCTAGCTGTAGTGCATTAGCCCCCTCAGGCTGTCTTCATGTAGCCAACCCCAGTCCTCTCCCTGGGTTCTGACCTCTGAAGCCTGAACTTCAACACCCAGCCCCCACCCACCCCGGTGGGTGAGTATACAAGCCTCTCAGGCTGGTGAGTTCTGGTCGGCACCGATCCTCTGTGTGGGAATCTTTCTGCTTTGCCCTCCACACCCCTCATGCTGTCCTCTCCTCTGGGGCTTCGAAGCTCCCCCCCATTCCAGCTAGTGAGGGAACTTCCTAGTGTGTGTAAACCTTTCCCCCTTCATAGCTCCCTCCCAGGGGCACAGGTCCCATCCCAATTCCTTTGTCTCTCTCTCTCTCTCTTTTTTTTTTCTTTTTACTTTTGCCCTACCCAATTACTTGGAGATTTTCTAACTTTTTGGAAGTCTGAGGTCTTCTGCCAGCATTCAGGAGGTGTTCTGTAGGAGTTGTTCCACATGTAGATATATTTTTGATATATTTGTGGGGAGGAAGTTGATCTCACGTCTTATTCCTCTGCCATCTTAAAGGTCTTCCTCCAGAATTGTTTTTAAATACACAGTGAATTCCCCCTTTTATCAGTATGAAGTAACTGTCTTCATTTCTAACAGTAATTTATACCTTAACATATGTTTAGTTTGATGCTTGCCTGTATATCTCATTTGCCTGATTATATTTTCACATCCTTCTTTCTATTTCTTTGTGTTGTGGGAGTGTCCTTATGTATCATTTGTGTCTGTTATAACTATTATATTTATTTTTGCTCCTCATCTGAAATTTTTTCATTTTTCATTAACTGAGTTAATTTTTTTTAATAATCATTGTATGTAGGCTTTTGAATGCAATTTAAGCCCAAATTTCCTTCTTTATATGGGTCAAAGGCTATTAAATGCATGCTGATAAATGTTTAACAATAAGGTCTCAAAAAAAAAAGAAAAAAGAGAAGAAAAGAAATTGCCTCAATTTGTAGTATTTGCCAAATGCTGTAATGTAAATTCACTCTCATGACTGATTTCAAACTGCTATCATTAAAATGATGTATACTACTGACTCATAGCCTGTATGGATCAGTATCTGTTTTGTCCACAACCATCTACCTAGTACTTAGTACAGTATTGAACATAGAGTAAGCAATTGATAAAAAATTTGTTGAACAATAGAAAAAAATTGTGGGATGATGTGAGAATCAAGATAAAAGTGTAAAAGTACTTACAGGTAGACTTATTCCCTTGCATATCATCAAATTCCATTCCAAAGAAGAGAAGTGTCATTTTAAAAATGCCAGTTACAAAGTATCTAGAAATTAGTTTAAAAATTATTATGTATTTAATATCCACTTCCTCCCAGGAGCTTGTGCTATAATTCTAACAATAAAAAGCATAAACTTTACCATCAGATTGGTATGCTATCATTTAATCCCTTTTTAAATTCTATGTACTAAGTCAATGAGCTACATTATCTCTCTAAGTCTCAATTTTAGTATCCATATAATAGGTTTTTTAACACCTACTCCATATATTTGTAACAGGGAGTAAGTGGATAGAAAAGTAACTCTACACATCTTACTTAGCATATTACTAAGTAAGAAGCCAGCTCCCTTTGTTTATTATTGCCAACCAGTTTGTGAATGTGTTGGAGCCAACTTTAAGCATAATATAGAATGCATTCGTTCAATCCTCATTAAGTTTTGAACATGTGCAAAGTACTGTGAGGCCGCTGTGATCTGGTTCCAGGAATAGTATATCAGTTGTCTAACTGCATAATAATTCTGTGTAAACACTATGTCAACACTTAGTGGCTCAAAACAATAAAATTTATCTGAATCACAAAATTGCAGTTCAGTAATTTAAGTTGGACAATCCTGGTCTTGGCAGTGCTCACTCATATAAGTTGGGATCCACTGGCTGCTACTTGGGAGCTGATGCATTTGGGAGTAGGCATGCTGTAGAACAGAGTTCTTGGCTCTGCTCACACATCCCTCTGTCAGGCTATATAGGCATGTTTTTATGGAGGTAGCAGGAATCTGGTATACTCAAACTACTCTATTGGCTACTGCCCCATTGGTCAAAGTTAAGTCACATGTCCAAGTCAATATGAGAGGACACTAATGAAAGGTTTAAATGCAAGTAAGTGTGAACAATTGTGGCCATCAATGCTATCTGTATCCTGAAAGAAGGATTCAAAAATAAAGTTTTATCTATGACCTTTAGAAATTCAAACATCCTTAATATATGGGACATATGTGAAAATAACTAAAACAAAAAGGAATAAAAAGAATGTAAAAAGAAAGATCACTTCACCCACAAATAATCAAGAAAAACTTCAACAGGAATTGCAGCTTGATGTGAAAAATCGAAGAAGGGAAGAAACACTCATTGGAGGAAAATAATAAATTAACAAAATCATGAAGCAAGAAAGAATATGGTATTTGGAGGAGGGAGTGGGAAGCCTGGCTAAAGCAGATTTGTGTTGGAGTATGTAAAAAATATGGCTTCTATAAATGCTTTGGATTATGATACCTATTAATGCCTTATATCTGACCACAATTTATTGTTTTTTCTTTCAAGATAAATATAAATATGTAAGAAATACTTCAAGTACCTATGATATTTATAGAAGGTAATAAAATAAACAAAAAATAACATTTGTGAATGGACCTGTAATCAAATTATTTATAACACATTAATAAATGTTTCAGATAATTATAAGGGAAAGAGTATCATAAAATTAATGTTATAAAATCTCAAATATAGTGTATTTAAATTTTGAAATGTACCTAGATGCTCTATTTTCAGAGCATACTGAAGATTTGTTATCATATGTATGGTATCAAAATCAGGATAAATTAGATCAAGATTAATTTTTAAGCACTCAACATAAAGGTACATTAAGGACACATGATGTCTAGCTGTTTACCTTGACTATTTTACTTTATTTTAAAATACAGATACAATATTAGAAAATTTGTTCAAATAATTTCTTATTTTATTTTAGTGCATTCTTTAGAATAATTTTATATATTTTTCAGAAGTTCCATGAGATTGGTAAAATTTTCACCTAACAGATATTTTTCCTATCACTCAGTTAGGTAATTTTTGTCTAACGGAGACACAGGAGGAGTGGGGTATCAAAATGCATTATGCCATTTGTTTCCAGATTCATTCAGAGTTTCCTATGTTCTCACAAGTATAGAATTTATATACTTTACTTTTAAGTACACTCTAATGTAAGTTAGATATTGTCTTAAGGCTCAGGGTTTAATTTAAGGAAAACTATCAATCCCATTCTCCAATGAGACCCAAAGTTTGGGTCCCATTGGCAGACCCAAATGTTGTAGTATTTCACTATAGTAGTAAATTTTATTTAGTCTTTGTTTTATGTTAATTATTTCACTCTTTAATATACAAATTATCTTCTCCGGTGCTATGTGTTCACATAAAGAATCACTGGTAAAGTAATACATTTCTACCTGTAAGGTGATCACATTTTTATTAGGTCAGTGCTCTAGGGCAAAAGGAAGCAATATGAAGTTTTGGGAAATTAAGTTCAAAACTATGTAATAATAAAATTCAATTGGAAGTACCACATCATTTATGTTAATATGAATCATTAAGATAAACTTCATTCTGAAATATTAAATTATTGTTTTTCTTTATATCACTTTATTAGATCTACTTAAAATAGTATATGCATATTCTAGCGTGCATTTAGAGCACCCTAAATATATTCTCACAAAGCTAGGAACACTAGACAGAGATAAAGCATTATGATCAGGGATGACATTTCAGGATCAGTAAATAAATTCTATCAAACACAAATCATTTACTCTTGAGTTACTTCAAGTACCCTTGACCTTGACTCTACACAGCTTCTTACATTTACTTGCATCTGTGACTTAAGCCACAGTTTGCTCTAGCTAATACGTAGGAGTATTTTAAAGTTAGCCTTTTGCAGCATATTTCTTCCCTTCAATTTTATTTTTTGTTGTGAACAAATTAGTCCTGTTTTAAATAATCTTTGGAATCAGTTCTCAAGCTTTTGGTCTGAGGACCTCTTTATACATTTAAAATTTATCAAGGACCTTGAAGAACTTTTGTTTATGTGGTTTACATATATTTATGTAAACCACATAACATATATATATTTACCATAATAGAAACTAAAATTGCAATTTAAAAATATATATTTATTATTTTAAAGAGAAATAAACCCACTCGATGTTAATATAAATAACATACTTTGATGGGCAATAATATTTCTAAAAAAGTTAGCGAGAAAAATAGCATTCTTTGGTAAATCCCTTTTAAAATCTGTCTTAATACAAGACAACTGGAATTTGGCCTGTCCGTTGCTTTCAACATATTGAGTTCTCTCTCTTTCTCTCTTTTTCTTGGGGGGGGGAGCGTTGAAGTATATGAAGAGAATCCTACCTCACGCTGATATATATATATATATATATATATATATACCAATTCACATTCCCACCAGCAGTGCAAGAGTGTTCCCTTTTCTCCACACCCTCTCCAGCATTTATTGGTTCTAGATTTTTTGATGATGGCCATTCTCACTGGTGTGAGATGATATCTTATTGTAGTTTTGATTTGAATTTCTCTAATGATTAATGATGTTGAGCATTCTTTCATGTGTTTGTTGGCAGTCTGTATATCTTCTTTGGAGAAATGTCTATTTAGGTCTTCTCTCTATTTTTGGATTGGATTATTTCTTTTTTTGTTATTCAGCTGCATGAGCTGCTTGTAAATTTTGGAAATTAAGCCTTTGTCAGTTGCTTCATTTGCAAATAATTTCTCCCATTCTGAGGGCTGTCTTTCCGTCTTGTTTATGGTTTCTTTTGCTGTGCAAAAGCTTTTAAGTTTCATTAGGTCGCATTTGTTTATTTTTGTTTTTCTTTCCATTTCTCTAGGAGGTGGGTCAAAAAAAATCTTGCTGTGATTTATGTCATAGAGTGTTCTGCCTATGTTTTCCTCTAAGAGTTTGATAGTTTCTGGCCTTACATTTAGGTCTTTAATCTATTTTGAACTTAATTTTGTGTATGGTGTTAGGGAGTCATATAATCTCATACTTTTATATGTACCTGTCCAGTTTTCCCAGCACCACTTATTGAAGAGGCTGTCCTTTCTCCACTGTACATTCCTTCCTCCTTTATCAAAGAAAAGGTGACCATATGTGCATGGGTTTATCTCTGGGCTTTCTATCTCTATCTTGTTCCTTTGATCTATATTTCTGTTTTTGTGCCAGTACCATACTGTCTTGATTATTGTAGCTTTTTATTATAGTCTGAAGTCAGGGAGCCTGATTCCTCCAGCTCCGTTTTTCGTTCTCAAGATTGCTTTGGCTATTCGAGGTCTTTTGTGTTTCCATACAAATTGTGAAATTTTTTGTTCTAGTTCTGTGAAAAATGCCAGTGGTAGTTTGATAGGGATTGCATTGAATCTGTAGATTGCTTTGGGTAGTAGAGTCATTTTCACAATGTTGATTCTTCCAATCCAAGAACATGGTATATCTCTCCATTTATTTGTATCATCTTTAATTTCTTTCATCAGTCTCTTATAATTTTCTGCATACAGGTCTTTTGTCTCCTTAGGTAGGTTTATTCCTAGATATTTTATTCTTTTTGTTGCAATGGTAAATGGGAGTGTTTTCTTGATTTCACTTTCAGACTTTTCATCATTAGTGTATAGGAATGCCAGAGACTTCTGTGCATTAATGTTGTATCCTGCTACTTTACCAAATTCATTGATTAGCTCTTGTAGTTTTCTGGTAGCATCTTTAGGATTCTCTATGCATAGTATCATGTTATCTGTAAATAGTGACAGCTTTACTTCTTCTTTTCTGATTTGGATTCCTTTTCTTTCTTTTTCTTCTCTGATTGCTGTGGCGAAAACTTCCAAAACTATGTTGAATAAGAGTGGTGAGAGTGGGCAACCTCGTCTTGTTCCTGATCTTAGTGGAAATGCTTTCAGTTTTTCACCATTGAGGATGATGTTGGCTGTGGGTTTGTCATATATGGCCTTTATTATGTTGAGGAAAGTTCCCTCTATGCCTACTTTCTGCAGGGTTTTTATCATAAATTGGTGTTGAATATTGTCAAAAGCTTTCTCTGCATCTATTGAGATGATCATATAGTTTTTCTCCTTCAATTTGTTAATATGGTTCATCACATTGATTGATTTGCGTATATTGAAGAATCCTTCATTCCTGGAATAAACCCCACTTGATCATGGTGTATGATCCTTTTAATGTGTTGTTGGATTCTGTTTGCTAGTATTTTGTTGAGGATTTTTGCATCTATTTTCATCAGTGATATTGGCCTGTAGTTTTCTTTCTTTGTGACATACTTGTCTGGTTTTGGTATCAAGGTCATAGTGGCCTTGTAGAATGAATTTGGGAGTGTTCCTCCCTCTGCTATATTTTCGAAGAGTTTGGGAAGGATAGGTGTTAGCCCTTCTCTAAATGGTTGATAGAATTTGCCTGTGAAGCCATCTGGTCCTGGGATTTTGTCTCTTGGTAGATTTTTAATCAGAGTTTCAATTTCAGTGCTTTTCACTTCATTAGTAAGTAGTGTACTGTTTAGCCTCCATGTGTTTGTACATTTTACAGATCTTTTCCTGTAATTGATATCTAGTCTCATAGTGTTGTGGTCGGAAAAGATACTTGATACAATTTCAATTTTCTTAAATTTACCAATGCTTGATTTGTGACCCAAGATATGATCTATCCTGGAGAATGTTGCATGAGCACTTGAGAAAAATATGTATTCTGTTATTTTTGGATGGAATGTCCTATAAATATCAATTAAGTCCATCTTGTTTAATATATCATTTAAAGCTTGTGTTTCCTTATTTAGTTTCATTTTGGATGATCTGTCCATTGGTGAAAGTGGGGTGTTGAAGTCCCCTACTATGAATGTGTTATTGTCAATTTCCCCTTTTATGGCTGTTAGTATGTGCCTTATGTATTGAGGTGCTCCTATGTTGGGTGCATAAACATTTACAATTGTTATATCTTCTTCTTGGATCAATCCCTTGATCATTATGTAGTGTCCTTCTTTGTCTCTTCTAACAGTCTTTATGTTAAAGTCTGTTTTGTCTGATATAAGAATTGCTACTCCAGCTTTCTTTTGGTTTCCATTTGCATAGAATATCTTTTTCCATCAGCTTACTTTCAGTCTGTATGTGTCTCTATGTCTGAAGTGGGTCTCTTGTAGACAGCAAATATATAGGTCTTGTTTTTGTATCCATTCAGCCAATCTGTGCCTTTTGGTGGGAGCATTTAGTCCATTTACATTTAAGGTAATTATCGACATGTATGTTCCTATTCCCATTTTCTTAATTGTTTTGGGTTCGTTATTATAGGCCTTTTCCTTCTCTTGTGTTTCTTGCCTAGAGAAGTTCATTTAGCAGTTGTTGTAAAGAAGGTTTGGTGTTGCTGAACTCTCTCAGCTTTTTCTTGTCTGTAAAGGTTTCAATTTCTCCATCAAATCTGAATGAGATCCTTGCTGGGTAGAGTAATCTTGGTTGCAGGTTTTTCTCCTTCATCACTTTAAATATGTCTTGCCAGTCCCTCTGGCTTGCAGACTTTCTGCTGAAAGATCAGCTGCTAACCTTATGGGGATACCCTTGTGTGTTATTTTTTGTTTTTCCCTTGCTGCTTTTAATATGTTTTCTTTGTATTTAATTTTTGATTAATATGTGTCTTGGCATATTTCTCCTTCGATTTATCCTATATGGGACTCTCTGTGCTTCCTGGACTTGATTAACTATTTCCTTTCCCATATTAGGGAATTTTTCAACTATAATCTCTTCAAATATTTTCTCAGTCCCTTTCTTTTTCTCTTCTTCTTCTGGAAGCCCTATAAATCGAATGTTGGTGCATTTAATGTTGTCCGTGAGGTCTCTGAGACCGTCCTTAGTTCTTTTCATTCTTTTTTCTTTATACTGCTCTGCAGTAGTTATTTCCACTATTTTATCTTCCAGGTCACTTATCCGTACTTCTACCTCAGTTATTCTGCTATTGATCCCATCTAGAGTATTTTTAATTTCATTTATTGTCTTGTTCATCATTGCTTGTTTCATCTTTAGTTCTTATAGGTCCTTGTTAAATGTTTCTTGCATTTTATCTATTCTATTTCCAAGATTTTGTATCATCTTTCCTATCATTATTCTGAATTCTTTTTCAGGTAGACTGCCTATTTCCTCTTCATTTGTTAGGTGTGGTGGGTTTTTATCTTGCTCCTTCATCTGCTTTGTGTTTTTTTGTCTTCTCATTTTGCTTATCTTACTGTGTTTGTGGTCTCCTTTTTGCAGGCTTCAGGTTCATAGTTCCCTTTGTTTTTGGTGTCTGTCCCAAGTGGCTAAGGTTGGTTCAGTGGGTTGTGTAGGTTTCCTGGTGGAGGGGACTAGTGCCTGTGTTCTGGTGGATGAGGATGAGGCTGGATCTTGTATTTCTGGTGGGCAGGTCCATGTCTTGTGGTGTGTTGCGGTGTCTGTGGACTTACTATGATTTTAGGCAGCCTCTCTGCTAATGGGTGGGGTTGTGTTCCTGTCTTGCTAGTTGTTTGGCATAGGATGTCCAGCACTGTAGCTTGGTGGTCGTTGAGTGAAGCTGGGTGCTGGTGTTGAGATGGAGATCTCTGGGAGATTTTTGCTGTTTGATATTATGTGGAGCTGGGATGTCTCTTGTGGACCAGTGTCCTGAAGTTGCCTCTCCTACCTCAAAGGCACAGTACTGACTCCTGGCTGCAGCACCAAGAACATTTCATCCACATGGCTCAGAATAAAAGGGAGAAAAAGTATAAAGAAAGAATTAGTAGAAGTAGAAAGAAAGAAAGAAAAAAAGAAAGAAAGAAAGAAGGGAGGGAGGGAGGGATGGTGGGAGGAAAGAAGGAAGGAAGGAAGGAAGGAGGGAAGGAAGGAAAATAGAAAGAAAGAAGATAAAGTAAAATAAAATAAAGTAAGTTAAAATATAATAAAGTTATTAAAATAAAAAATAATTATAAAAAAAGAAAAAAAATTAAAAAAAACAAAGAAACACATACAAAAAACAGAACTCTAGGACAAATGGTGGAAGCAAAGCTATACAGACAAAATCTCACACAGAATCATACACATACACACTCGCAAAAAGAGGAAAAGGGGAAAAAAATCATAAATCTTGCTCTCAAAATCCACCTCCTCAATTTGGGATGATTCGTTGTCTATTCATGTATTCCACAGATGCAGGGTACGTCTAGTTGATTGTGGAGCTTTAATCCGCTGCTTCTGAGGCTGCTGGGAGAGATTTCCCTTTCTCTTCTTTGTTCGCACAGCTCCCCGGGGCTCAGCTTTGGATTTGGCCCCGCCTCTGCATGTAGGTCGCCTGAGGGCGTCTGTTTTCGCTCAGACAGTACGGGGTTAAATGAGCCGCTGATTCGGGGGCTCTGGCTCACTCAGGCCGGGGGGGAGGGAGGGGCTCGGAGTGCAGGGCGAGCCTGTGGCGGCAGAGGCCAGTGTGACGTTGCACCAGCCTGAGGTGCGCCCGTGCGTTCTCCCCGGGGAGTTGTCCCGGGATCCCGGGACCCTGGCAGTGGCGGGCTGCACAGGCTCCCCGGAACGGGGGTGTGGAGAGTGACCTGTGCTCGCACACAGACTTTTTCATGGCAGCAGCAGCAGCCTTAGCGTCTCATGCCCGTCTCTGTGGTCTGCGCTTTTAGCCGCGGCTCACGCCCGCCTCTGGAGCGCCTTTAAGCAGCGCTCTTAATCCCCTCTCCTCGCACACCAGGAAACAAAGAGGGAAGAAGAAGTCTCTTGCCTCTTCGGCAGGTCCAGACTTTTCCCCGGACTCCCTCCCGGCTGGCCGTGGTGCACTAACCCCCTGCAGGCTGTGTTCACGCCGCCAACCCCGGTCCTCTCCTGGCGCTCCGATGGAAACCGGAGCCTCAACTCCCAGCCCCGCCCGCCCCGGCGGATGAGCAGACAAGCCTCTCGAGCTGGTGAGTGCTGGTCGGCATCAATCCTCTGTGCGGGAATCTCTCCGCTTTGCTCTCCGCTTTGCCCTCCGTACCGCTGTTGCTGCGCTCTCCTCTGCGGTGGCTCCGAAGCTTTCCCCCTCCGCCACCCGCAGTCTCCACCCACGAAGGGGCTTCCTAGTGTGTGGAAACATTTCCTCCTTCACAGCTCCCTCCCACTGTGCAGGTCCCATCCTTATCCTTTTGTCTCTGTTTATTATTTTTTCTTTTGCCCTACCCAGGTACGTGGCGGGGGGGGTTCTTGCCTTTTGGGAGGTCTGAGTTCTTCTGCCAGTGTTCAATAGGTGTTCTTTATGAGTTGTTCCACGTGTAGATGTATTTCTGGTGTATCTGTGGGGAGGAAGGTGATCTCCGTGTCTTACTCTTCTGCCATCTTCCTGGAAGCTCTCCCCAACTTGTTTAATTTCAAGCAACATGATATATATATATGGGAAAAGGTGACTTATTTTAATTGTCTTTTCTGAAAATTGTAGGTATTCTTCTTTGACACTGCACCAAACTCATAAATGGTAATTTATTAAAAGTTGGTTGTGATCTGGAATCTGAAACCATATTAATGAACTTTATATACTTACATTGAAGTCTATGGGTCTGTTTTGTACTTTGAACAGATATTTGCTCAAGCATAATTTGTAAACTATGCATTGGTGTTTTGGAAAATATTGGTTTATAGAGTTATGCATACCTTCCAAATGTTGAAACATTTGGAACATTCAACATTTCCAAATGTTGAAACATCTTATAATATAATGTAGAGAAATACTATTTATTAATAACAACAGTAATCTCATCACAGTTCTGAATCTGTTAAGCTCTAGATGACAGGTACAAGTTTCTCAAATTTCTATTTTCACTTAAAAACTTGAACTTTTTCATAGGCAATAAATACTATCATTCGTTTTCCATGAATAGCAGACTCTTTTTGTTCATTGTCAAAAAACTATTAAATACCCAAGTCTGAATACCTATAGATTCCTTCTCAGTTCCTCTTTCAATTAACAATAGTGTTCTATAATAAAAGTGGCTAGTTAGGCTAATAACTCAAACAATTAAACAGCTACTTTTTTCCTCAAAACAATAATCATACTTTGGAATGCAGCAAAAGTATTTTAAGGGTACTTCTCATTTTATCACACAGAATATTAGAAAGATGTAATTCAAGAGGATTTAATAAAATTAAGAATATTTACTACTCTATTAAGAAATTATTAGGTACAACTGGATTTTTCTTTCCTGCAAGTTTGTGGCAGTGAAGAAAATAGTAAGTACCATTAGAGTTTGGTATCATTACCTTGATTCATACTAAGGAGCCAGCAATTGAATCCACCATTGTTTTAGCATCATCTGCACAAATATGAACATGGTGAAAAGGCAAATAACATTATAATATTATTATGAAAACAGTTTTGTCCTCCAAGACTGCCTGAATGGTCTCATATGTGTCCTCCTCCCCCTCTCAGGGGTACCAGGAAGTCCACAGACCATTCTTTGAGAAACGTTGATCTATAATAGAAAATCATTTACTTGGGGGCACAGATTCAATTATTAATTAAATGCTATCCCAAATTCAAATAATCTGCATAGTAATGTCTTCAAATGTGAAAACTGTATGAATCAATAGCATTTTCTATCACAACTTTAAAAATTTAAATTGTCAACATTGAGTAAATATACATTATGAAATAAAGATTTAAAAAATAGCACAACCAAACTATTCCAACAAACTATCCATAAGTTTGCAAACACTGAATATTCAAAAATCATAAAAACTTAAGAAAAAGGAAAAATAAAATCTAATTTTCCATCTCAGCAAGTGTGTTTTCGTAAATTTGGAAAATCTTCTTGGGTCTCTATTTTTTAATTCTATTATATAACAACATGATACAATAGAAAAAGCATGACTTAAGTACCAGGCATATACATGTATATGATATATATATATACATATATAATATAAATATTATATGTATCATATATATAATTATAGATATAAACAGAGTTCTCAGTCACATCATTGAAGAATTTTAATTCCAGTCGAATCAGATTTTTCCTTGAAGTTTGGGTTGAAACTCACATTGGAAAATAACAGTATTTCAGTTGACTTTTCCTCCTTCAAATTATCTTTTAAGCCTAAGAATTTTTTTCAATATTCAAATTTGGTGAGAGTTTATATTTTTTTAGCTATCTCTTTCACTTATGATTTCAAAACTTTTGTCATATTCCTATTATCGTTTATCTAAGATGATAGTATTTATTCTTCTTAGGAAGCTTCACCATTCTCATGTCATTTTATTAATAATTTTGTGGCTCTTTTATCAAATTATTTTACATGTTATCATTGATGGGGTGTTTTCATAAATTCCATTAATGATTAAAACATTATTTATTGAGTACCCAGTATATGTCAGCACAGTGTAGTGACCAGGAGATCAAGTGGCACACAATTCAGCCATGGTCTCTCTTTTCACAGAATTTATACTCTAGCATCAGAGATAACCAAGTAACAGGTAACTCTTTGTAGTGAGAAGAGGTAAAGCCAAATTCTCTTCCACTTGAGTTTGGGCTACATTAGTACTCATTTCCAAACAATAAAATAAAGTACAATTGACCTTTGAATAATGTGGGGGTTAGGTCCTCCGATCCTCTGCACAATTGAAAATCTGTGTATAACTTCACAGTTTGGCCCTCCAAGTGTGTTGTAGCACATCTGTGGATTCAACCAACCTTAGATTGTGTAGTCCTGTACTCTGTAGGGCAAAGTAAGTCAGAATGAGAGACAAATACCATATGATATCACTTATATGTGGAAGCTAAACTATGACACAAATGAATTTATCTATGAGACAGAAACAGACTCATAGACATAGAGACCAGACTTGTGGTTGCCAGGGAGAGTTGGATTGGGAGTTTGGGACTAGCAGATATAAACTATTATGTATAGAATGGATAAACAACAAAGTCCTACTGTATAGCACAGAGAATTATATTCAATATTCTGTGGTAAACCATAATGGAGAAGAATATTAAAATCTATCTATCTACCTATCTACCTACCTATCTATCTATCTATCTATATCTGAATCACTTTGTTGTACACCAGAAACTAACACAACATTGTAAACCTTCAATTAAAACAAAACAAAACAAAACATAAAAAAGTTCTGCACATAGGTGGATCTGTGCAGTTCAAATTCCTGTTGTTTAAGGGTCAACTGTAGAAGTGATGGTATGAGACTTTGGAGAGTTGATGATAAAAGGCCCAGCAGCTTCATTCTTGCTTTCTTTCTGTGTTTGCTACTCTAGGGAAGATAATGGCTATGCCAAGAGAACGTTCAAGCAACTCAAGAGATCCATGTAGCAAGGACCTGAAGCCTTCTGCCAATAGCTATGTAAGCCATTTTGGAAGCAGATCCTCCAGCCTCAGCTGCTTTGAGCCAAAACTTAAGTAGACTACTCCTAAATTCCTGACCCATAGTGATGGTGAGATGATAAAAGTTTGCTGTTTTAAGACGCTGAAATTTGAAGTGTTTTTGTTATGCACCAATAGACAACTAATACATTATCACAGAGTGGATAAGTTCTGTTGGAGAGGTAAGCATAGGATGCAATGAAAGCTTGGAAGTACAGTCTGATAATGTTTCTGACTGTAAGTAATGTTTAAGCTGAGACCTGCTGAAAGGACAGAAATTATACCATATGACTGATTTTTCCCTTTTTCCTCAAGCTCCTATATGGACCAGTTTATCCTGTCTCTAAAATTTTGATATGTTTTATCACAGATTTTTGCATTAATTTTGATTTTTGAAAAGATCTCATTAAAATATTATTAGTCTGAAGTTTTTTTTGGAATTCCATTAAGATTTGTATCTGGGCAAGTGCTTTACTTGCCTCATTCCAGTCTCAGCAGCCCTGCTGGGAGCAGAGTAATATTTCAGGCAATGGAAAATACATGTGCAAAAACTGGGAGAGAACATGGAATTTGTAATATTCTAATAAAGAGTTATAACTACATATTTCAAAGGATTCCCTAAGTACTTGTGACATTCTGTTACCCTGAGGAATAGCTGGAATTATTGTGATGTAGATGATATAAATTTCTCTATTAATCCTAGGCTTGCTACTTCTAAATTTATGATTTTCAACAAGTCTCCTAAGCAATTTAAGCCTCAGTTTTCTGCAAGGTGGGAACCATAATGCCCATGTCATAGGTTAATAAAGTTGAAGTAGGATAGTGAACATGATCCCACCTAGATAATTAGAGCTAGGTCAGCATTTAATTGATGATAGTTCATTTAGCGAGTCTTGGCTTGACTCTTTTGGCTATTATAATTGAGAGCTGGGTACAAAATCTTTGTGTTGGAAAACAGTTTCATTCTTCCGTTATAGATTTTTCTAAACATGGTCTACATATTTTTGCCTATACAGACAGTATTATAAAGCTATCTTGTGCTTATTTCTATTTTAATATCTCACATAGTATTTTTAAAAACTTAAGCAATAATATGAGCGATAAAAAGTTAACACTGGTTTGTGCTTCTTGCATGTCAAGCACTGTGCTCAGCACATTAAAGACACCCCTTTTCATTCTCACAAGAGAAATGCTATTATTATCCCCATTACACAGCTGTGAAAACTGAGATCCTGAGAGTTTAGTAAAACACCCAGGATTATGCTGCTGGCACATGATAGAACTTGGATTTCCATGAAGGCATTCTGGAGGGTCCACTCTGGGCCACTGCCTCTCAACATGTAGCTACACACCCACTATTTCATCTGATTTAGAAAGCTCTTAATAGACAGACACTGATTTCATCTTGAAATGTCTATTTTAATTTACTTTTTAAAGTCAGTTCTTTCATCATCTTAAATTTTCCTTTGTAATTCTGTGTTAACTAATGTTTTGTAAATCTTTTTGGAAGTAAACTTATTGTAGAGGCTTCAAAATTTCTAAATGTATGAAATTTACTGGTGTTCATTTAACATCATTATTCATCTACGTCAAAGAAATTGCTTAGATGTGCAAGACATGTTTGCAGGTTTTAAGGTAGGATAAGTACCCTTTGGATATTTGCAAAAAAAAAAAAAAGATCATAGAGGACAGCACACTGGCTGGTGAATCACTTGTTCAGCTATTCTTTGTGGTAGGAGTTATTCTGTAACTGTAGCATCTGGACATTCTTCTTAAAAGTAATTTTAGTAAACTTTTCTTTATTATAAGATCAAAGATAATTAAGTTAGATTCACATATTTTAAGATAAGACTCTTTTGTATCATTTTTGCTTTCCTTTGGCCCAGTTCTATTTTATAAATAAATATAAATATATATATATATAAATTTTTACATATTTCCATAGATACATCTTTTCTTTATTGAAAATTTAAAAATTATAATTTTGTATTGAGAGTTTCTTCTTAAGTTAGCAAAAGTGCATTAATTTTTCATTATATATCATACAATATTTACATATATTGCACTGAAATGCTGTCAAAGGAATATATCTTCGGTTTACAACATCATTGACTATTGACCTAGGCTGTATTCAGCTGGCGACCTAAGGTTGATGGGCTCCACACATTGCTACCAGAATGATTATGAATATGTGAATGTAAAGAAATTTTACAGAAATAGGCATTTCCTCATGATCAAGAGTACTTGCTGTTATCATTGCTACAAATATTTGGGGGAACTTTCTTGATCAAAGTAAATATTTACTCTTATTTGTTATGAAGTTGCTTTTTCTTATGCTTGGATTTATATTATATCTAATAAATCTTAAACTCTTCAATGGTCTCCATAAAAGTCATGTTTTCTTTTTCTTATTTATTTTTATTTTCAATTGCTATCTGTAGGCAATTTTATTAATCAGGCTGTTGCAAAGTTTTCTATATTTCCATAAAAATTTAAGATTTTATGTCTGTAACTAACTTTCTTAACAGATCCTATCAATTTTTTTTTCAATACATTGCATTTTCCCTAGAGCAGTAATGCCCTTTTGTGGAGTGGTAGCTAATACTGTACTATGCAGAATGAGAAGAACTGATTAATTGCTTTTAGAATAGTAAATGAAGCCTTTTAATTTAATGAATATTTCAACAGAATCAATTCACTTTGTCTCTCTAAAGGCAAAATTCCATAGGGAGAATTTCTTTGGGGTGACCTAGAGAGCAAATTGGAACCTCTGTGAGGTTGGCATACAACCATATGTTTTCACAAGCACTTAGATTATTTGTATAATTCTAATAGATTACCCCTAACCTAAAATGCATTCAATTTCAAGAGTTTATATTTACAAATTATCCTTGGGTATTGTGATTTGTGAGTCTAGGGCATGAGCTCTCTGTATCTGAGATCTGTCTGTTCTAAGTATATTGCTGAACTTGAATTGCTTAAAAGGCAGGGGAGTGTAATGGATAGGATGGTAGACTAAGAGCACATCTATGTGTGATAAAGGGAATGAACTGCAGCTTAAATCCTGTGAGCTTGACACAGTACAACTCATTTATATGACATAGCTATTTGAATCTTTGAACTAGCTTGTTCTTATAATCGCAGTCTTAGATTTTAAGCCAAGCATCAAGGCATTTTTTTTCTACTTGCTTAAACATTTACTTATTCCTTTAACTTAGTCTGCCATGCCTCACTTTCTACTCATTTGAAAATGTAGTAACCACTTTGATTATTAAATACCTTTCTATGAACACCCTTTTTCTCTGATGGAAAATTACATAATGACAACTGTTGATAATTATTTTATTTAATTTGAATAAAATATAATCGTGTTTTCATGAATGTATGTACATAAATATATATTCAGGAAAATTTTAAGACATAGATTACCCTCAGAGGTAAGGTCAGTATTTATTAAAAGCAGATGCACAATTGGTCTTTCTGATGCTCTTGGAAATTTAGTTTTGCTGATTTTTACAGAAACTCCAGACACACGCCTCATAATTGCTTAATACAAACGTACTGAGAGTAAAGTAGAACAATGTAAAACTTGTAAGATAATGGATGCTAGCATTCTACTACTCAAAAATAAGCCTTTTATATTTCCACAGCATGTTAAAATAGATTGTAATTTCTTCATTAGAATATATTTATTTTAATATTTGCTTATGATTATATCTCTCCTTTGACTGGTTTGAGATTAACTGATACTTCTATTCTTCAATCCAATAAAGTGTTCTAAATATATTCATTACATTCAAATCAATGGAGATTTATAAAATGTAGTGAAGTACTTAAATTAAGAGGACTAGGTGACAGGGCATAAAGTTGAATGATAAAGCACAGTAGAAAAAGCAATTACAAAAACCGCCTTCAGAAATCCTGCTTTAAAAAAAAAAACAAATCAAACTGCAAAGATGTGAAAACTAGAAAGGAAGACTTTATAAACATCTAATAAGCTATTTGATTTTTTGTACATTGGTATCAACAAAATTGGGAGATAATAAGATTTAGATATACAAAAATTAGAACTAATATTTAGATATACAAAAATTAGAACTTCAGAAAATATTTTCTTGAGGATAAGTAACAATATTTTTCAATTTTTTGGACCCAGAACCCATATTTAGAAGTAATTTTTAATACATTTCAATTTACTGTATTAAAAAACTTTCCTATATTTGAAGTTTGAATGGGGTATTAGAACCTGTATGTTTGGGTTTCCTTTATCTTCACTCTTTCTCCTAACTGACTGTCAGTTCAGAACACCTGAAAAAATTTGCTGAATAGATGTAGAAAAAATGAAAAGATCCAGTTAACATTGTTTCCAAATCGTTTACTTTCAATGTAGCAATATGATGACATTATGAAATGTTTATTCTCCACTGAGTGGCTTTACATTTGACTTCATCTCAAAATCTCTCTATATTCTTTCACTACACAATCAAACACTCATTTTACAAGAGTCATCATTATCCATGAACTGTTCTAAGCTGGACAACTCATATTTTCTCTTTGGAAGGTAATTTGAACAGCTTGGAACAGAAGATTTATGGAGGACATGAATATACTAAGATACTGAAGAAGGCTAATGCACCACATTTATGTAGTCTGAAGATTATAGCTGTCCTCATTAAACAGCTGGCTGGAACTAAGCTGAAAGAGTTTTTGTGAGTGCTGTGAAAATGTGTTTGACCCTTTAGGGTCAATCCCAAAACTGGCTGGGAAGCATCATTCTATGCCACTGTTTCTTATATTTAATAACACAGAACTCATTTAAAAATGAATAGCTTCTGCAGTGTTGACTCTCTTAGTTTGTTTGGGCTGCTATAATAAAATGCCACAAATTGGGTAGTTTGTGAATAGCAAGGCCTTCTCTCTCTCTCATTTATTGGTCTGTGTAGCCAAAGGTGTTTTAATTTTGTTGATATTTTCAAATAAACAGCTTTGGGTTTTATTAATTCTCTTTACTGCTTATCTCTTTATTGCTTTTTATTGCTGATCGCTTTTCTATTTAATTGATTTCCACTGTTTATATTTGTCTTTCCTCATACTTACTTTAGTCTTAAATTGCTCTTCTTTTTCTAGACTCCTGAGGTGTAAGCATAGATTTGTGGTTTTAGACTATTTTCTTTCTAGTAAAAACATTTAAGGTTGTAAATTACTCTCTAAGAATTTCTTCAGCTTAATACCACAAATTTTGAAATGTTCTGGGTTTTTATACCATTCAAGATTTTGTCTAATTTTCCTTGACCTTTTTTATTTGACTCATGGGTTGTTTAGAAGGTCTTGATTAATTTGTAAATATTTAGAGCCCTTTTCAAATTGTTTCTGATCTCAAAATTATGCTTTGCTCAAAGAACATATTCCACATTATTTCTATCTTTTAAAATTTATTAAAACTTATTGATGGACTAAAATATCTATATTGATTAATATCCCATTTGCACTTTAAAATAATGTATATCTGCATGATATATATATATATACATAAATTGCATATTTATGTGGCAATTAGGTGAAGATGTATTGTATATTCCTGTAGAATTTTTTGGCATAGTTTTTCTAATAACTACTGAGCCAAATATGTTAAAATTTCCAACTCTAATTGTATGTCTCCCTCAATTTCCATCAGTATTTTTTTACGTATTTTAAAGCTCAGATGTAAGGTATATCTATATTTATAATTATCATATCTTTGGGATATGTAGAAATTGTATCATGATTAAGTGTTCTGCCTCTAATAATATTCTTTGTATTTAAGATTTATTTTTTGATATTTATTTAACCAGTCCACAGTTTTTATGCTTTTCTTCTTTGTTTGGTATTTTCCCCCTTTTTACATTCAACTTACTTAAATATGTATACACACTTAAGAAGTGTGTATCTTGTAGACAGCGTATTATGTTCTTGTTTATTTTAAACCTCATCTCAGCATTTTGAATGGAATGTCTAGTCCATTTACATTTAATGCAATCAATGATAGTGTTGTATTTATGTCTGACATTTTGATATTTGTTTTCCCTTTTGCCTTCAGTTTTTTTTTTTATTGCTGCTCTGTTTCTTCTTTCTTTATTTTGTGTTAATCAAAAAATATAACACACTTTTTAAATTCCTTATCGGCATTCTAGTTGATAGAATGTGACTCAGATTCTGTTATCCTTTTCAAAGGATTCTCAGTTTTTTTGTTCTGGCAGGCTTTGACTTCCTACTCAAACTGTATACTCTACTTTTCTTGTATAGAAAAGATATTTTTGTGATTGTTTTGGGGATTAAAATATGCTTTTTTAATTTGTTGCAATTTCCTTACATTTAATTTTGAATTACTTCTGCTAAAATGTTGGAAATGTGCTTGCAATGATATATTTCCATTTATAGCCTTATTCTATTGTTAATATCTTCATAAATGTTATAGGCATAACAATATACTGCTATAATTTTTGCTTTAAACAATAATGTGGTTTTAAGGAAAAGACAAAAGTATGTTTGTGTTTTCTCACATACCATTTCCAACATTTAAGTCCTTTTTATTCACATTCATCTTGCCATCTAGGGTCATTTTCGTCAGCTTGGAGAACTTACTTTAGCAATTCCTATAACACTCTAGGAGACTGTAGGTCTGCTAATGATTAATTCTTTCAGCTTTTTGTTTATATGAATATGTCTTTATATCATTTTCATTATTTTAAAAAATAAATGTGCTGGATAAAGAAGTTTTTTGGCAGATTTTATATATTTTTCTTTCAGTATATAGGATATCATGTTATAATTGTTTGTAATAAGAATCAGCCATTAAAGGGGCTTCCCCGGTGGCGCAGTGGTTGAGAGTCCGCCTGGCGATGCAGGGGACACGGGTTCGTGCCCCGGTCTGGGAAGATCCCACATGCCGCGAGCGGCTGGGCCCGTGAGCCATGGCCGCTGAGCCTGCGCGTCCGGAGCCTGTGCTCCGTCCGCAACGGAAGAGGCCACAACAGTGAGAGGCCCACGTACTGAAAAAAAAAAAAAAAAAAAAAAAAGAATCAGCCATTAAAAAAAAAGAATCAACGATTAATCATATTGTTTTCTCCTGTATGTAAAGTGTTTTCCTCCATATATGAAGTGTTTATCTCTAGCTGCTTTTAAGATGTTCCTATCATTGGTTTTCAGCTGTACCCAGGAGTGGTTTTCTTTGTTTTTATTCTGTTTAGGGTTTAATTATTTAGGAAAATTTTTGTCCTTATTTTTTCAATTTTTTTCTCTCTTCTTTTCTGTCTTATTTCATTCTGAGATTCAAAGTTCACTTGCTTTTTGTTTTTTTCTTTAATTACCTGATATTTTCACATGGGTCTCTCAAATTCATTTTAGTATCCTTAAATCTTTTCTCTCTGTTCTCCAGGTTAAAAAAATTCTTTTGATCTATCTTAAAATACTAATTCCTTCTATTGTTTCCAATCTCTGTTGAAACAATCTAATAAGTATTTTATTTCAGTTATTGAACTGATCAGCTTTAGCATTTCCAATTTTTATAGTTTCTATATCTCTGTTTAGATCCTTTGTATCTCCCCTCACTATGGCCTTTTTTTCCCCTTAAATTATTTGAATATTCTTGTAAAAGCTGTTTTGAAGTCTTGATTTGTTATGTCCAATATCTGTGATGACTGACTTGGAATCAGTTTCTGTAGACTGCTTTTTACCCTGAATACAGGTCTTGCTTCCATTTCTTTGGATCACTGTAAAATATTGGTGGTAGAGTGGACAATATAGATAAAGTGTAATAGTGACTCAGAGGCTGCTACCCTTTTCAAAGGATTCTCAACTTTTTGTTCTGGCAGGCTTTGACTTCCTAGACTCAAACTGTAGACTCTATTTTTCTTCCACAGTATATTGTAGGTGATATCTGCTCAGTTCTTGCCTTCTGCTTGTTTTAGTCTATTGTATTTTCATCCTGGCACTTTAGAATTTTCCTGTGTACCTGCAGAGTGTGGTGTTCAGCCAAGTATTTGGGTACAGTTTATATACATCTTTGGGGCTTTCCCTTTCTTTTGTCTGTTTGTTTCTATGCAATGCCTCATAAATTCCTAGCTACTTGTCTTGGTCTGTCTTCTCATACCTCAAAGAGTGAGCATTTATCTTCCTGCTGCCCAAGCTCTGCAGAGACTGGAAATGTATTTACTTAAAAAACAAATAAAAAACCAACAACAAACTCAAAAATCTCACTCAGTGAAGTTTTGTCTTGCAGGAATGCATTCTTCTCTGGTCCCTAACTATGGAAGAAGGCCTATAGTTGATAGAGAAAATATTTCAAGCCTGCAGTTACATAACAAGGTGATCGCTTTATTAAATGTAAGGTTAGCTAAATACCATTTTCAGACATTTAAGATCTCAGAAAAATGTCCTTCCTATGCACCCTAAATTAGAAAGCTACTGGAAGAAGTGCTCCCCCCAAATGAGGAAGTAAATCAGGAAAAACAGTAAAAAGAGGATCTATTTCAAGAAAGTGGCAGAATAACTGCCAGGGTGATAATGAAGGAAGTATCTATACTGTATGCTGTGCATCAAAAATGGTAAAGGGGGCTCATCTCTAAGAAAGAAATATTATGGACTACTTGAGGCATATGAAGGAACTGAGAAGATTTAGGCTATTAAGGAAAGTTTTGCTGTAAATTAGGTTTAAAATCTACCCAAAATACAGTTTCAGAGAAAACAGAATATTGCAGACAAAATATATTTGCAATAATCATTGCAAATATAAGGCTCATCTGTGAATACAGGGTTATAGTCGTATTCCCAATAAATGATGGTTTTATCAAACATTTATATAATGATAATTGAAAAGACTGTGGAAGGATAGGACTGCCAAATATAATACAGGATGACCTGTTAAATCTGAATTTCAGGTAAACAACATTTTTATATATTAAAAGTAAACAAGATTTAAGATATTTTTAGATTTACAGAATTCTCACACAAATTCTATTAAATAGGTTTCATTTTTCTCCTTTAGCAGATTGGAAAACAGAATCAAAGAATTTAAATATCTTGTAGTTAAGTAATCTACAGGAGTCAAACGTCTAGCCAGAGACAGATAGTTATATTCTAAAGTGCCTAACTTTACTTTTTTCTGGTAGGCTAGGTTGTTTCCTCTGTTCTATTAAAGATTGTTGCTTTTGATTTAATTGCACTACTCTAATCACTTTTGAGTAAAAGTTTATATCACTACATATCTCCTGTTCAGTGTCAATTTTGTTAATTTCAGTACTATATTTAGTGAAACTTTATCCTATGAAATTTTAAACAAAAATAAAAGAATATTTTAATGAAAAATATATATATTGAAATGTATATTTAATGTTCAGTATCTGGTAAGAGCATTACTATCAATTCAAGTACCCTAAGGAAGTACAGAGTTCTGGGCCAATCTCTGCCAATTACGTTTGTTTTGAATCTAACATGATTCTAAAAGCAGTTTCTTAAAGATGATTTTTTTTCTTACCTTCATTGAAATTTCCAAAGCTTTTAGCTGGCATAGAAGAGAATGTAGGAAGGTTAACTGCAAACACATTTATCATTTTTAAAACAAAATCACATACTGCAAAAGACACATGGTGAAGTACCAGCTCCTACATACCATGAGATTATCCATTCCAAGATGATAACCAAAAATGAATCAGTGTTGTATGTTTGGTTAACATCTGCCTTTTCAGTATTAGGAAATACTTCTCTCAACCACTCTTATTTACTTCATCTTTTCAGATGGGAAAACATTTTTCTCTGAATTGATGACTACTTATTTTTCAGCTAAAGTAAATACAGGTCTATATCTCTTCATTTTTGTAAGAAGCTGGCACATTCTGTCACAACATCGCTTGAGTAAATGGGAAAGTGACAGCTTCCTGGCAAAATTTTAAAGAGATAACATCTATTTTTGTTTAAACAGCCAGTAAAAAATCAGAAGCTTTCCAGATTGAAAGGGTAAAGAATGCACAAGTGTTGCAAATTGGTAAACGAATGCACTCTGGAAAATTTCTGATGTTTGCCTGTATGTTTTTAACCACAGCTCAGTATTTTCTGGGATTAAAGAATAAGTTTTCAAAGAATAAATTCTATCAAGATGATAGAATTATCAACAATTTTGATTAACAGAATTTTTAAAAAATCAAACAATAATACTCATAGAAACAATTTCTTCTAAATTGAAATAGCAAATATTTGCTTTTTCCTGCATTTGAAGAGTATTCCAGTTTTAGTCAAATACTATTACCAGAAGTCATATTATTTGGTTTAAAAATAAATCTCCTAAAATTATTTTTACTTTGTTTTACATATCACATTTAAAATAACATATTTAAAATTTTTTTTCTTTATAGCTATTTTACAATTATATAAACATTACTACTTTCATCTGGCTTATTTCTCTTAAAATCTGTTCACATAGTATGTTAAATTATTGTTCAAATAACAATGTTACTTGCAAAATTTGTATTTTTCTCCTGCTTGCCATTAAGCCTTTAAACATAGAATCATATAATTCATTACTAATATATGTAAAATAGGGTAAGTGAACACCTTATGTTAAATTTAGTCTAAAGAATTTAGTAAATAAGAAAGGTTGTGCTAATTACTGAGACATAGGAATGTGAATGTCAGAGGTAGGTATATAATGTATCTTTTTAAATTTTATGGCTCTCATATTTATGATTCCTATTGATATTAACCCCTTTTATATCACTGTATAATGTTCTTCAGAATTTCCTGGAGCAAATAAACTGATGTTTAATCTTGTGTATTCTATGTTGTTCCAGTAACACTCGGTAAGCCCAGCACTGAAACAACCATAATGTATTGTAGTCCTGCATTTTTGTCTCATCTCTTTCCACACCTCCCCAGCCAAACCACTTCACAGTCCTTTGAAGATGAGAATGACAGGGTACTTTAATTTACTCTTCAGTTACAAATCAGAGGTCAAGGGTACTAAATTTTACTTGTAGAGACTGCTACTGATTAAGTAGAATCATAGACTGATAACTGATAAATTCTATGATTAATACAGTGATTGGCAAATAAGCAAACAATAGGGTTCAAACTATTCCTACAGTTCAGTGAAAAATGGATTTTTTGTAGAAGATAATTGAAGAAGAGTCACAGATTATGAAATGCAGTTACTTTACCTTGTTTTATTGAACTATCAGGCAAATTTGAAATGTTTTATTCCTGTCTTAAAAAAAACACAACAAAGAAATAAAGAAACCTCTAAAACATTCACAAACTTCCTTTGAATCTTATTGTTCAGAAACTTTGGGAACATATGTTGTAAAGGTTTATGTGTGAGAAAAAAATTTTATTAGTTTACATGTATATAAGCATCTAAACATGAACTTCATCTTGGACTTTGTCTCATGCTTCTGCTCTGATAGTCTTTCTGATTTACATACACAGGGAGACATTGTGCATGCATTAAGATGTTCAGGAAAAAGCAGAAATGGGACAGCTAAAATACTATTGACTCTATATGATAACCAGAATCTCCAACATTCGGACGTCAGTATTGAGCTACTCTGAAGCAATAAGTGAGAAAGGTGGGCTGGGATTTAAATAAACAGTGTATTCATTTCACATTGATGTCTCTTGATTAACAGTAGAAGACATCACTCCTGAAAGCATCTGCAGTGTGAGTAATTCCATTAACAAAGAAGCTACTTTATTATCAACATACTGTAGATTCATTTTAATGTGTCATTTGCACTTCAAAGTCACATAACTTTTATTATGGTAAATCAATTAAAACTATTTCTCATGATAATTTATCTTCTGCGGAGTTTATCATCTCAGAGAATGCAATATTTCCCAATTTAACTTCTAAGACAAAAGTGGTGTAATTTGAATGCCTTTTACTGAGCTTATTAAGCATAAAGATCACAGAAATTTCAAACCCTGAAAGATAACTGTTTCATCTACGTGATAAAATGGAAGCCACATTTTTTGTAGTGTACTATAGGTGGTGGAGACAGTATGCTAATTAGTAATATAACCTCATTTACTGATTTTCTACGTCTCCCATTTTAATATATAATCTAGTAAAAGCAGATAGTTTCTCTGATATTAGTTTTAAAGAGAACGTAAAGGTTTACATAAAAAACATTTTATCGAAGATTAGCAAATGAACTGAATTTCAGGATGATGTAGTCACCTGTTTTGTTAGTTTTAATGACTTTGTAACAACGTGCTTCAAAGATTTACATCCATTTCTTATTTTTGAAAACTGCCAATATTTTTTGACCTTTGTTGAATATTTCTAGAATAAGCAACTTTAATATCCATTTGCAGCCTGAAAATGTTTGCATAGAAATGAGAAATTTTATGCTTTTCTAAATTGAGTATTTAAACTTAGAGGATATTTTCAAACATTTGTCACATATATATATATATATGTATATATATATTTATATGTATATATATATATATATTTTTTTTGCTTTATTGTCCAATTGAATTTAACTGAAAACTTCTGTCAGTAGAGATAGAAGAGAAAATACGTGTAATTACTTTATGAGTGGCAGTCAGAATATGTAATATAAGTACCATATAAAGAAGAGAAGTACAGGGTAGTTTACTTAATAATGCATTATTAAGTTTTGGTTTATTTCATGATAAAATTAAGCACCTTCAATGGAATTGTTTTCTGAGATTATATTTCTTAGAAAACCTCATTAGAGATGTATGCAATATTCATTTTCTTATCAATATCTTTAGGTTTTCAATTTCTAAATACTGAGAAATGTGTGTGTAGCAAACGCTTTTTCTATCCATTCATTTAATTTTTGCAAGGAAATTGTTTCTAGTGTATAGAGGAGGAGTAGGACTTGGAAAGAATTAAGTTGCTATACACTATCAGAAACAGTACCCTTGATTTCAGCATTAGTAATGTGAAAATTACAATCAAATATCAAAGAGAATTATGCTAGTAAAAACGGCCAGAGAGTAAATCAAGTTAATTGTAATAGACTTACTTCCTCTCACCATCATAGCAGTGCCTAAAGGATTTCCTGATGACATCTGGGTCTTGGCAGGATAGTTAAGGCACTGGCTGCTGTTGTTGAAAATAATGGGATCGAAGCTGGAGAGACTTAGTCTAAAACCCTGTGTATGTCATTTATCTGTATTACTTTAGACATTTTACAATATCCCATACATGTTTTGTTCGTGGTGATAGTGGTAGTAATGGTCATGGTGGTGATAGTGAAGTGATATCAATAACAATTATTGGAAGGATAGTGTATGTAAAGCATTTTGAATCCAGTAGCATGCAAATTAAAGATAATACTGCCAGCTGTGGCTCTGATCCCTTTATCTAGTCTATACCACTAACCTAGAGGCTGGAAATGAGAAATTTTATGCTTTTCTATATTGAGTCTAAATATTCTGAATAGGTATCCACACTTTTAGATACCTCCAATATATTATGTGTATATTTGTTGTTGTGTAAGGTATATATATGAACTTTTATAGTAATATATGATATTTCTAGGAAAGCACTCTCATATGTATGAGTTGGTAAGATGTCTTCCTAATAATAATGGCTTAATATTATCAATAATTAATATCTCAAGGGAAAATATACACTTCGGGCAAGGCTATTAATGCATGTGGTAGATCTACTCTTTAGTTGGTATTCCTGATAATTCTGAATTATTTTGAACAACTTGTTAGATACGGTTATGTCACAAATGCTTTTGCTCAGAATGAGACAAAGAAAGCACTGAACAGAAAACTGTCAAATCTTCTGTGATCCTGTTGCCCTCCTATGCTTAAATCATTGGGACTACCATCAACCCATATCATGTAGAAATCTTGTTTAACCCATCTGTCCATTGTGCTTGGGTTAGTTCAGTTAAAACTGGATGATTAAGTAGCAAATCCATTTAATTGTGGAAATATCTTTGAAATATTCTGTCGTACACCAAACCCATGAGGATAGTTCCTTTAACTCTTCTGCCTTGTGGAAATCTGACTCTTCTCTCAAACCTTCCATTATAAATGCAACAACTGACATGAAATAAGACTTGAGAAAGGTTGCCAGGTCAATTAGTCCACTAAAAGTTTAACACCTAAATGGGTTCATAATTTTTTAAATAAAAATTTAAAAAACAGAAATCTTAACATATTCTTTATATATCTGTGTAGTTTGTCTTACATAGTTCCTGTGGTGTTTTAATTCTGATTTGGAACTAAAGCATCAGTTGCTGCTATTGAACTGCTATGATTCAGTTTTCTCCCTCCAGATACCAGAACACCTTACAGGAATTTCTCTCTCTGGGAAAATGATCTTACTCCTTCAATATTAAACATGGTCAAGAGTCTTAGGATTTCAGCTTTCTGTGTTCAGTTCTATCCATTCCCACTGTAACTATGTTCTAGAGAGTTTCCCAACCAGAGGATGTCTAAGTTAGAATTAGCTACTATTTGGAACGTTAAAAGCATCCCTTTCTCCCTTTGAGATCCACATCCAACGCTTTGACAAGTTTTACTTTAAAATCAAGGAAAAACAAAAAATCGTTTACCTCCAGTTCCACATCCATCCAGGACTGTGTGAAGACTCATTAAACCACCAAAATCATGCAACCCATTCTTCCAGTGGGTTCTCCACCTCCCTCCTCAAGAAATTCTACTCTGTAAACTCAGTGGTTGCTTTTTGGTTCTGTTATTGTTCTAAGGAAGATCTTGTAAATGATTTTGAGATGCCAAATCTATTCTATCTGAAGGTGAGGTGAAGGATCAGTGGTCATTCTAAGATACTCTTCATATACCCTCCCTGAGGGAAAAATGCCTCCAGTAAGCACAAAGTTATATTTAGCATATCCTTAATAATCAAGGGCAAATGCAATTTCTCAAGGGAATAGGATTCCAAAGCAAAATAAATAACAAAAAATATTTTTCAACACTTCTAAACATTTTGGTATTATCAGTTTCTTTCCCCTTTATTGTGAATATAGAAAATAATTTTAAAATTCTTGAAAATAATTGTTCCCTTTCATATTGACATATACCTAAGTTCTTGTTATCATCCTACAAAAATGATTCTTTGGAATGTCACCATTGGTTTCTCTTTCTTAGGAAATAAAACCGCACATCTTAATAACATTAAGGACCAAGAGAATGCCTTTATTTATATGACTTTAATATTCAACTGTCTTCATTAATTATTGATATGATATTGGTATGACTATTACAGGAAACACAATTATATTTAGAGGTTACAGATAACGTTATCATTTATTTTAGGAACTCCCTGAAAATCCATTTATCTTACAATAGAACAAGTCCTCATCAAGGATCCTTACCAGATCAATAGATTGTTCAAAGGAATTTAGAGACAATGCTTCAAGAGTTCTTCAAAACACTTCATCAAAACCCCCTTACTTCATTCTATGTACAATTCTACCATCATCTAAAAAATATTTCCCAATCTTGATCAAACCCCGAGTTAAAAAATTGGCCTTATACTAGACTGTAAATATCCTACCTTTATCTTGCCGCTTTCAAAAAGGCACTAAAACTCTAAGCTAGTGATTTCTTCTACTCTAAGAAGCAATGACCTCAGCTTTGCTTTATTGATAAATTATTTGATAGGTTTTGCTTGTTTGCTTTTTAGGGATTTGTATATTTCACCTGCTCACCTGTCATCTGTTTAATTTGTGATATTTCAAAAACAAGACTATACATAATGTGCCTGTACATTCTAAAGAATAGTATTAATAATTAAATGTGCTTTTGCTTCCTGGTTATTTATGGTAGGATGTGGCAGCCCAATGTTCCTGCTGAAAACAATTAGAAAAAATCACTATTAATTACAAAAATTTTAAAAGCATCACAGAGAAATGAGGCTGAGAACTAGTTGGACTAACACTCCACAGAAGGGAGATTCATTCCAAAGTGAGGACACAGTTACCTCTTCTGGTTTAAAATAAAAATTAAGCATGACCTTGTCCAGGTGGAATCTCTTTAGGGGAAAGCAAAACCAACAGATTTTTTTAGTGGTCACATGGGGCTAAAGTGACAAACTAGAGAACCGAGTGTACTCAAAGGCCTGGTCCTTTCCTCCACAAGACATTCACTGTATTCTAAGGCTATGCTGAGGGTTAAAATGCTAGGTAGAAAGAAAACTTCTGAAAATTAGAGCAAAAATCTTATAAAGTTCACTGGTGTTTAAAAAACAGAGATCCATGGTGAGGGATAGAGTTGGGGTGGGTGGAGAACTTCAACAAAAAAGATTACAGTCCTAGAAGGAGAGTTGAATGGACTGAGGTTCTTCATTAATATGATGAAAAACATTTCTTTTTAACCAAAACATAAACTTTTTTTTTTTGTAGTTAAATGCAGTGGAGTTTTTTCACCCCTTTCCTCCTTTTACACAGAATATAAAGCTCACTGGCCTGGGAGTAACCTCTATCTTGCAACTTTTGGCAGTGAAGAGGATTCAGAGAAAATAATACAACTATCAATCACAAAAAGGAGGGATGACGAAGGAAAATAATTAAGCTGTGGCTTCAATCATGCATTCCTGTGCAAGGTGCCCATGCCACACTTTCCTTGGCAGAACTTCCTGATTCTGGGTGCAGATGGAGACTTAGAATCTAGGCTTGCTCTTTAACAGAAGGCTTTTGTTGAGGAAAAAGGAAATCAGTAGAGATTTTGCATTCTCTCTGGCTTGCAGAGGTAAAACTGGATGGGTATGAAATATGTGGTGTGTCTATACATCAAGACATTTGTGTTTTGAAGCTGCGTGGTGCTGAAGAATGAAGAGCTCAACTAAAAACTTCTGAAAGATAGAAGAGTCTCATTGTTACAAACACCTGCTGCTCATCACATGACAGGCCAATAAATCAAGAGATGAGGTTTTGAGGCAAGTAATAGCAATTTTATTCAGGAAAGTCAGCAGACTGAGGAGATATTGGACTAGTGTCCCCAAAACCCATCTTACCCAGACTTAGAATTCAGGCTTCTTTTATACTAAAAGGGGAGGTAATGTGGCTGGTTGTTGCAGACTACTTTGTGCCTGCCAGACCCCTGAGGGGATGTGATAATCCTTTGTTCTTTCAGCAACCCATCTATCTGGTCACAGAGTTCCTGAAAACCTCCAACAAGATAAATGTTATCTTCTGTTCTGCAACTATTTATCTCTATAGGAAAGGAGGTCAAGCCCCGGAGACAGAGCCTTGAGAAAGGGCTGTAACGTATATTTCAGGATATAGACAACATTTTATTTACAAAGGTGCAGAGCCAGCATGACTAGGCACATGCAATAGAGTACAAAGTTTAGAGCTAAAGAATAAATCCAATGTGGAGTCAGGTTTGTTCTTCTCTGTTACATTATTGCCTTTCCAGGTTGCAGGAACAAAGAATAGTCATGCTCTAGAAACAAGCATAAACTGATAATTGACTACCAAAACTGTCAATCCAGTCCCAAACCAACAAAAGTTTTGACTAGATTGAGGATATCAATTAAGATTTTAAAAAGTCTTAACCTAAAGCGATAAGAATGGACTAGACATTTCTTTGATGATTTTAGTCTATTGTCTGAGTTAAGTGGGAGGTTGAATTGGAGACTCTTTAAAATAGCTCAATAGCTCAAATAGAAAAGGAAAAAAATTACCTGTATGGATAGTCATTGGAGATATTTGCTGGCTTACCCTTGCGTATAGGTGACTTTCTTAGAAAAATTCTATAATTATTAAATAAGTAAAAGCATAGTTAAATAGCTTTACCAAAAGTTTCCATTTATCACTTTTTTCTACCACCATTTTTTGTTTATACATGTGAAATTTCAATGTGAGACTCTGAAATTTTACTTTCTGCTTGTATGTTTCCTTTTGAATTTCCTTATTCCTTTATTATTTCCTGGATGATAATATCTTCACTTAACCCTCATTCTTTTTTTTTAACATCTTTATTGTGGTATAGTTGCTTTACAATGGTGTGTTAGTTTGTGCTATAACAAAGTGAATCAGCTGTACATATATTCCCATTTCTCCTCCCTCTTGCATCTCCCTCCCACCCTCCCTATCCTACCCCTCTAGGTGGACACAAAGCATCGTGCTGATCTCCCTGTGCCATGTGGCTGCTTCCCACTAGGTATCTATTTTACATTTGGTAGTGTATATATGTCCATGCCACTCTCTCACTTCGTCCCAGCTTACCCTTCCCCCACCCCATGTCCTCAAGTCCATTCTCTACATCTGCGTCTTTATTCCTGTCCTGCCTCTAGGTTCATCAGAACCATTTTTTTTTCTTTTTGTTAGATTCCATATATATAAGTGTTAGCATATGGAATTTGTTTTTCTCTTTCTGACTTATTTCACTCTGTATGACAGACTCTAGGTCCATCCACCTAACTACAAAAAACTCAATTTCATTTTTTTATGGCTGAGTAATATTCCATTGCATATATGTGCCATGTCTTCTTTATCCATTCATCTGTCGATGGACACTTAGGTTGCTTCCATGTCCTGGCTATTGTAAATAGAGCTGCAGTTAACATTGTGGTACATGACTCTTTTTGAATTATGGTTTTCTCAGGGTATACGCCCAGTAGTGGGATTGCTGGGTCATATGGTAGTTCTATTTTTAGTTTTTTAAGAAACCTCCATACTGTTCTCCATAGTGGCTGTGTCAATTAAGCCTCATTCTTAAACAATATTTTTACTGGGTATAAAATTCCAAGTTGATAATTATCTCTAACTTCTTTACAGGTATGAATTCTCTTTCTTCTCTTATTGTTGCTGATAAGATTTCAGCAATGTGTATAATCTCCATTCCTTTCAGGTATTTTGCTTTTTATTCTCTCTACTTTTAAGATATTCTATTTTTCTTCAGTGTCTTCACTATACTTTATCTAGGCATGGGTTTCTTTTTATGTTTCCTGCTTTAGAATGGCTGGGCCTTCCAGGGTTGATATCTTTTAACAATAATGGAAAGTTATAATCCATTGTCTCTGGATACTGCTATTTTCCTTCTTTTTTATATTAGATGGTTTGGAATTTTTTATGGACCTTTTGATGTGTTGGTAAATGTTTAACAATTGTTTTTTCAAAATAAAAACCCTGATTGTAGCATTTCCAAATTTTCACAGTGTGAATACTCTCCTTATGGTCAGTTTCAAGCTATCACGGTGATGTTCTTAAATTCATAGTTGGAAAAAGATATGCACAATCAGCTTTCATAAGTGAATCAGAGCTAGTCTTAGCACACCATTGCATGGACTTAGTTATTCTCTCTTACTCTGTCTTCCATGTTACATATTTTACATTTATTCCTTTAGGTTTCTAACATTCTCCTTAGGTGTGATTAATCTGCTTGCTGATGCAAACCTAGAGTTTTACATTTCAATTAAAAAATTGTCCATTTTGGGGTTATGTTGAATGGTTTTTAAATGTGCTGGTTTTCTGCTCTTATTTTCAAGACTTTATAATATTTATTTCAACTCTCTATATATGTATATGTTATATGTAACTGATATATACATTTATAAAATTTTATTCTTTGTCTAATGATTTCAGTAATAATGTATGTCTGCTTATGCTGGTTTTGACTCTGAGAGCCTTATTTTCTCTCATGTTTTGTGATTTTTGACTGTGAACAGATCATTTCCCTAGAAACATTATTTTTGGAAACTTGAGTTGATGTTAAATTTCCCCAGAAGGATATACATTTGCTTATACCAGTCACACTTCTAAATTCTCTCTCAAGGTTTTAGACACATATAGCTATTATAATTTCATAAAACAAATATGTATGAAAGCCAGCTGTGGCTACAGATTTTCCAGAGATTTGTCCCTTTCCACCTTGTTCCAGAATTGAAAATGGTGCATTTTCTTGCTGTTCTTTTTAGCAAAAATAATTATCTTTAATTAATCATTATTCGGAGGATGTAGCCCTTTGATGTCCTAGTTTTACACAGATGTCTCCTGTTAAGAGTTTCCATGCTATGTGGGCCTAGAGATTTATTTCCTGTTCCCTATGGTCTTTAAAATAGTCTTCAAAATAGAAGCTGAAGGTCTCCAGCATTCAGCAGGTACCCTCAGGGTGAATCTTCAAGATTAAAAAATGGATTTGGTTCTTTTTTGACTTGCAGGGTTCCAGGTTCCACATTCGGGGGCTCAGAATAGATCTTACTTTTGTGCGTGTGTGTGCCAAGCTAGCAATGAATTTTATTTATATTTAATTATTTCTTACTACTCTTTCAGGATTTTATTTGTTTCAATGTGGAAAGTAACATGAGATATCTAATCTCTCAAACTAGATTTCAAAACCTAAAGCCAGGATTTGTATCCAACGAAAATCTAAAGAATAAAATACAGCAGACTACATCAACACACACATACAAAAATTGCACTTTTAATCTCATTCAATGCATTTAAAATTTTATCCCCTAATCCTTTTTTAAGGAGCATTTTCAATTTCTCTATAAGAATTCAAATTTAGCAAAATATCAGATTGTTAAATTAGACATAACTTGCCTAATTAAATTGCCTCAGCTGACTTGTTTTACACACAAAAGTTTCTCCAAGTATGCAATGTAACAAGCCAGTCAAATTCCTGTTAGCTACAGATAACTGCATTTAACATGTATTAACCACATCAAAATAACTTCTGAAATGGAATTTTACTTTTTGAAAGTATTTAAGAAGCACCTGTTTTGGGGTTCTTTCTCTGGCATCTAAATTTTATTTCTCTGTTCTCTACAGTTTGTGGTAAACCAGGGTATTTCTCTACTTAATAAAAATAATTGTCTTCATCAATAGATTTAGATTATAAGACAGTTAAACTTGAATAATCACATTTAATATAATATTTTTATTGTGCTTCCAAAATCATCTACCAACACACTGGTAATTTTCTTCTTTGGATATAGGTTATAGGAATCAGGAGTGAGATGTTTGTCATTAGTAATATATACCAGACATTTTCAAGTCTCTGCCCTGTGGCCACCTGGTTAGGATTGCATTTCCTTGTCTCCTTCCATGGGTGGAGAATTTTTTATAGTTTTGATGAATGAATTTTGATCAGGCATAATATGTGTCACCTCTGAGACAGAGTTTTCATTCCCTGGCATGAGAAACTCTCTAACCTCCCAAGTACTTTTTTATTCTCGCCACGGCAACAAGCAAAGAATGAAATAATAACTGCTTTGTCAGACTGAGTCATAGAATGATACAGCGTTAGAATGAAATAAGTCTTTATTTTTGGTGTTTCTTTGGGATGGCAGCATATCCTGGCTGATACAGAGGCCATCATAGAGGTAGAAATCAAATTGCAAATCAAACAAATGGTTTTAACATTTTTGTTTGTGGTAGGCAGAACACTATCCCTCCCCCCACCCCAAATGCTCACATCCAATTCCCTGCAACTTTTGAACCTGGAAGCTAAAACTTTTAGGTTACATGGCAAATGGGAATTAACATAGCAGATGCAATTAATTTTGCTAATCAGCTAACCTTAGAAAAATAGAGTACCCTGAATTACCAAAGTGGGCCCAGTGCATTCTTAAAAGTGGAATTCTTAAAAGTGGAAGAGTAAAGCAGAAGAAGAGAATCAGAGAGAGTCATTACCACAGGAGAGTGTTCAGGGAGATGCAGTGTTGGATTTGAAGATGGAGGAAAGGTACTACCTCCAAGGAATGGCTGGTAGAAGCTGGAAAAGGCAGGAAATGGAATCTCCCCTACAGCCTCCAGAAAGGAAAGCAGCTCTGTGGACACGTTGAGTTTAAGACCTTGATACATGAGATAAGACTTCTGACCTCCAGAAAGGTAAGATAACACATTTAAATTGGTGTCATTTTAAGCCACTTAGATTGTGGTAATTTGTGTATGTCTTTTTTTTTTAATTCCCAGCTTTATTGATGTATAATTGACATATAATATTGTGTAAGTTTAAGGTGAATAACATGATTTGTTACAAGTATATATTACAAAATGGTTAAAGTTAGTGTTGATTTGTTACAGAGAAAACTAATTCAGGGTACCTGTCAGTGTATTATGTGAAATGTTTACTCTCAATATTTACTACATTTCATCAGTATTGTCTAGAAATGTATTAATAAACATTGAGAAACTCTGATACCAGATTTAAAACACTTTGCTAGAAATTCAAGGTGCGATAATCAGACAAAAATACTACTCACGCTCATTGAATACATAATAACATAGAATTTCCTGCATATTAACTTTATTATTAAACATAAAAGCAAGTTCATTGGATATAGTACTTTATATAAAAGAATGAAAGTACAGTCCTGAAAATGTCATTTAATTTTGAAAATTTTGTTGATATAGAGGAAGATTTACTGGAGCAAATCTGAGGATGTTGGGCAGAAAAATCTTTCAGTCACACTAAATTTCAATTGCAAAATTGACCTATTTGTATAACTTTCACTCCCCTAAGTTTTATTCTATGTTCAAGCCAGATTCTCCCAATAAGTGATGCTCCTTTGTGCCTCTGGGTCTTTACATGTACTGTTCCTTCTGTGTGATGTGCTCTTCCCTGTGCTTTTCACTTGGCAAACTCTTATGCGTTCTTCTTTTTCATTTCCCCTCAGATTTTACTGTGTCAGAGAAGCTTCTCTTATCCTCTTATGAGCCTAAGTTATCTAGTTGTGTTTATGCTCCCACTGTTTACAGTGCTTATTACTATCACATTTTAAACACACATTAAAATGAAAAATTTCGTGAGCACATAATAGAAAACAGATGCAAAAATAAGTGTGAGACAGAAACAGATATTTAGAACATTAAAAGGAAATATAAGAACAAGTTCATAACTAAGTCAAATATAAATAACATATAACTTTTTAAAGTATCATAACATAGTATAAAATATATTTGTATGATGAAAGTGGGATAATTAGATATCAGAACTCCCTTGAGAGAATGGTTGCCATTCTCTGATGCTGAGAGCATCCCCCATACCCAGGGAGAAGGAAGGAAGTTACTGTCTCCCTACCTCAAGAATAGTGAGAAATTGTGTGCCTACACTGTGGCTGAATGAGCATGTAGATGCTAAGTTTGGCTAGAGTACATTTCTATCAAATGATGAGTCAAAGGATGTGAATGTTTCCCATGGATCAGGAGAGTTGCTCTGGAGCCATTGCAGGTTCTTCCCATAGTGACAGATATTTATTGTCTTTTGTCTTTACATCACACTCACTTGACTATAGGATCCTATAGATATTGTATATTTATACCTCCCACACGTGGCTGGCACATTGTGAATATGTAGTAAATTGGACACTGAATGATGAATGAATATATGAGAAGTTGAGAGATAGATTTAGATTCAGAAAAATAATGATAGATTTAGATTCAGAAAAATAACAACCTAAAATAAGCTAATCCAAAAACAATGGTTTAAAAAAAAGGCAAGGTTAGGGACTTCCCTGGTGGCACAGTGGTTAAAAATCCACTTGCCAATGCAGGGGACACGGGTTCGATCCCTGGTCCAGGAAGATCCCACATGCCTTAGGGCAACTAAGCCTGTGCGCCACAACTATTGAGCCTGTGCCCTAGAGCCCATGTGCCACAACTACTGAGCCCACGTGCAGCAACTACTGAAGCCCACATGTCTAGAGCCCGTACTCCACAACAAGAGAGGCCACTGCAACGAGAAGCCCAAGCACCACAGCAAAGAGTAGTCTCTGCTTGCCACAACTAGAGAAAGCCCTTGTGTAGCAATGAAGACTCAATGCAGCCAAAAGCAAATTTTAAAAAAATAGGCAAGATTATTTGCAAAGCAATAATAGATAATACTTTTTTCTCTAATTTTCTTAATATTTGCCTTATGTAGATAAGATATATTATTAGCTCTCTTACAGATTAAGTAATCAGCTCAACAAGAAAGAACTAAATACATTGCCAGTAAGAACAGAATTTGCTTTTCAAAATCTTTGCCTTTTCCTCTCTTATTACACCATGCTGATTTTAAATATCCATTGAATTAAAATGGTAAAAATGTCACTATTTTGTGTACATGGTAACACTAGATGAATTTTTTTTGAAAGTTGACATTTTTCCATAATTATTATTATAATCAACTGATATGTTATCGTCTGTTGGTTGAAAGTTGAAACCAGTGATCAAAAAACTGAGAACTTAATTTACCAGTCATCACAAAAATACACATGAACGATAAAATATCCCATTTCATGTATTGTTTCACATTGTTTTCATTAGCAACATTGCTAATTTAATAACCACAACTTGACCATGCAGCTTTTTTATAGAATCCACTTTCATTACTAGTCACAGTTTTGCCAAGTAAGCTTCAGGGGGAAGTAATTAAATTTAATAGAAGCCACCTTCATTTTGAATCTGCCGTCAATTTAAAGCCATGGGGAAAGGTAATTACATTTAATAGACACCATAGTTTCTAGACGAAGATGTACAGTATGTGACATTAATCATTAGCCCAACAGTCTGAAAAGTAAAATCTTACTTAGAACAAACTCCCTACAAGTAAACTAGACCCTCCTTTTTCCTTTCAACTTAACAGAAGTAAAAAATGATTCTTATTTGGTTCTTAAATATGTTATTGAAATTTTACTCAGATGATTCAGTTCATTGATTTAAAGAAATGAAATGTAGGTAGATGGCATTTATGAATCCCACTGCAGTATTATTAACTCTTAAGGAAATAAATATTGCTAATACTCTTTATTAAATGTTCTATAGGCTCAATAACATCTCTCTTTTTCTAATTTCTGAGGCTGGTACAATAAACTACTGCTTTTAGAATTCATTCTTATATTAGTTTTTTTTATGCTGTGGTTTATGTAAATTAAAAATGCTTACTGAGTTTCAGTATATGAGTCTTAAATCAGTGAATAATTAAAATAAATTTGAAAGCAGAACATTCCTTTTTGGTAAACACATCTACAAGCCTGACTGCATTTCACTAGGTTCATTTTATAGGTTCATTATGCCATTTGGCTCACATTGAAGTCACCTTAGATTTAATTTTTATTTTCTTCTTCATGGTGTATGAATAATTTTTGGCTTCTGTTTAGACATTTGATTTTAGAAATAGTTTTGAATCAGATTTAGATAATGAGCTCACATACAGTTCCCATAAGATCAAAAGGAATTTCCCAAGGGTTTATGAAATTAAAAGTGCATATAGAATTGGTAAAATTTACAACACTATTTTAAGAATATAGGATTATTACCCTTCAGTGATATTTCTGTTGAAAACTTTTTTACTTGTACATATTCTGGCTAGCATAGTCATATACAGAGAGAGGCAAGGAGGAGAGAGACAAGGAAAGAAGAAGAGTGTGGATAAGAATGGTTTTTAGGATTGGAGACAACCAAAAATTTGTTAATCAAAAATGAAATTAATGCCAATAGCATTTTGCCACTTTAATGTATAGTAATAATGATAAATCTATATCAGTGACTCAAGTAAGACACAAAAGCATTCTTTTGTGAAGCTAAAGCACTATGGAAAGCATTTTGTAAGGAAATTTTAAGAAATTATGCATTTACTATTTGTGATAAGAAATGAAAGCACAATGCTCTTTTTGTTTGTCTGTTTACATCATTACTTTCCAGTGATACTTTAGCTAGCAATCTTTTAAGAAATACCAATGTTGAGTCTGTTGATTTTTCAAGTACATATTCAGCCTCTAATTGTTCATTTTCTTTAATAATATCATTCACAGTTCTCAAAGGATACCTTCGTCTTTCTTCTCTAAGACTGTAAGAATTTCTTAGTTTGCTGGCAGCAGATTTCACTGGATTTTTTTTTAAAGATTTATCATCATGTTTAGTGAAGTAAAAAGTCAAAAGAGTTAAAATTAATCACATCAGGTACATTGGCTGTGTGCCTAGTGACATCGCTCACATTTTTAAAGACAATTTGTTTAATATTTTCAAAATTTTTTAATTTGCAGTAATTATTTACAGTTTATCTGAAAAAATGAAACCTAAATAATTGAAAACAAATTCTATGGCTTTCTTTTTTAATTTAAACATTGTTTACTTTACACATTTACAGCAGCCCAAAGAATGTTTAGAATTCATACATTTTTAATATTAGTAAAATTTTCTATTCAGCAACCTTTCTAAAAGTCATATCAAGTAGTCTATTTATTTAAGTTTAAAGAATTTTACACCACTAACACTTTTATAGTCCTTACAACTCTTCAGTATTAAAAAAAAGCCTTGTATAAATCAAGAATTCTGAAGGGTACTGAAAAATATAATTGCATACTTTTATCAAATAAATCCATATCAACCACAAAAGAAGTAATCTAAGTGCACTTATTTTACACAGACTGTTCCAATGCTCAAGTATTAAAAAATAATACTCTTCGGTCAAATAATAGATAATTTAGAACTACCTTTTAAAACTTTGTCTTAACTTTTTTTTTTTGGTTTTGTTTTTCTCAAATACTGTATATGAAGAAATGCCATAAAAGCTACTAGATAACCACAAAAAAATTTGTAAATCCCATGCACTTTTGAAATCCCTTTGATTTAAAATAAAGATGACAAAACAGACTAGTTCCACTAAAATTACACTATGGTGATTTAGGAATAATATAGTAATATTTTCAGAATAGTATTTTTGATCATTATTTGTGAGTATTGATGGAAGTTGCTTAAAAACCAACATAAGACATCATCATATAATAAAGAGCGATGTTACTTCTAGTACATTGTGTAGAGCCACATTACACCTAATGACAGTACATCCAGGAACATATGTTTCTAAGTTATAGAGTATATTGGGGTGGGATAGTAGAAAAGTATAAATTTACTAATGTGTATATCACACTAATAAACAAACATTTATTGTTAAACATTTCCTGTTATTGCTTCACTATTCCCCCATAGAAACTTCCATGTTAAATATTTTCTGCTTCTCTAAGATGTCTGCTTACCATCATGAAACTCTATTAAGTTCCATTAGTTAGTATGTGGCTTCAACAGATACAACAAAGAGCTCCAAGAATATAATGTCAAACAAGACAGTGGCTTATTTCTCTGTTAAGTAATAATACAGAGAGGAAGATGGGAAATTCCTGGCAAATAGTAGATTTTGCTCCACAAAATTGCCCAGAGACTCAGGTTCTACTCATATTGTCACCACACCATTCTTTTGAGCAGCAGTGCCCATCAGAAATATAATGCAAGCCATAAACAAAAGCAAATACATTTTAACATTTTCTAGTAACCATATTTTTTAAAAGTAGAGAGATAAAATTAATAGGGTATTTTATTTATCCCAGTATATTTAAGATATTATAATTTAACATGTAATAAAAACCAATTATTAATGAGATACTTAACTATTTTTTCATCCAATATCTTCAAAACTGGTTATATATTTTATCCTTACAGCTCATGTCAATTTGGACTAGACATTCAACTTGGACTAATGTCTGCCATATTGGCCTGTGCAGCTACAGAGTGCTGTACTTATCTGAGGGGTGGAAATCGGCTCATTACCACTGTATTTAGTGTCATCCTGAGATCTGGGCAAGAGGGACAACTTCCTTGGGTTCTGTGCTTCAGAGCGTTCTGCTCTGGACCTCATCACTCTGTGCTTCTTAGCATACAGAGGCAAACCGAAGAACAGGGGTATATGCTGGCCTGAAATCTGTGCTCCTACTTTTAGACTACAGTCAGAGTACCAGGGACCTCAGAATTCCCTGTCCCCAAATCCCTTGCCTCCAGGTCATGACTGTACTTCTGAAGGTTGAGATGACATCAGTGTGGGCACCCATGAACCCAAAGGATGCCCATTTGCTTGGAGTATAGATGGAGCTTGGACTTGGGATCTGAAGTACCCATGCTTGTTTACAGCTGATCTCACTGTGCAGAATAGAACATGAGGCTGGAATAGAGTGGTAATCAGTCATGGGCCTTGGGCTAGGTGCCAGGTTTTCTAGTATTCCCAAGTTCTCACACAGAACTTAGAGGATTCTGAAAATTCTAGATTTAAACCTGGTTTTCCAAGTTGTTAGGAAGGTGAAATCATCAAGTTAGAAGGATAGAGCACACTTTATATAACTGTTATCTTGACATGTATCTTTTAAATATTTATACATGTGGTATATGAATCTCCATGTGCACTCTTACCTCAGTCCTTACAAATGTGAAGTGTTTGACCACATCTGCATTCAGCATGTAAGAGAAGGAGAGGAAAAGAAGGAAATGTATCCTTGATCATGTTAAGTGTAATATTCAGAAATTTCAGTCATAATACTTACAACACATGATAAGAGCTTAATTACGTAGATTTACTTAACTGTGAAAGAACCTAGGAAATATAGTGTTGAGCTGAGAATCCATGTGCCCAGTTAAATATTTGTAAATGTATTACTAAGTGTGTAAAAAGGAAAATGAATACAGGGGGACAATAAGAGGTATCAGACACAGCTCACCATGCACTTTACCTAGCACTGAGTGAACTGGGGTGGAAAAGGTATATTCCATGGCCTCAAAGTTTAGAGTCCAATGTAGAACGACACAACTAAGTAAGCCATTATATCACTGTGTGATGAATTTTGTAATAGGGTTAACCTAACTCAAGCCGCTTCAAGGGGCCAATAAGAGTGGGAGCCAATGTGTTCTTTTGGCAGAGGGAAAAACTTGTCTAACCATATAATGACATACAAGTGTACTCAATGAGTACTTGATGGATGAGTTAGCTCTGATTAGACCCATTAACAAGCATTCTATCCCTCTTTGCTTTTACATTGAATCATTTAATCCTAGATTCTCAGAACATGTAGAAAATTTAAGGTATATCTATTCAACTTCTTAACCAAAACATAATTCTTCTATATAATGTGTTATATGTCAATTGAATTCCTCAACTTCTTTTAAAAATACATTCTTTTTATTGATTATTCTAATCCTTAGTGCATTTAATATATTCTTCTAATAGAGACACATGATATTGTGATATACTTAGCTCTCTGCATGTCTGTTTCCCTGGCTAGAGTGTGGACATCTTGAGGCCAGAGCTATATCATATTCGTCTTTATTTTCCCAACATATATGCCCATAGATAACATTCAGCAAATACTGACTGACTAAAATGTTTAGACAGTTTATAAAGGATTGTTTTATCACATCTGCAAGTGTGAAGGATCTGACATGTTATCCTGTCTTCAAGCTAACAAATTAGCTTAGAGGAGCAGCAGACTGTTTTACAAGAGAAGAAAACTCAGAAAACAATCTTAGCAACACCAGTTCCTCTAATTCTTCAGGGAGCAACATGATGAGGGCTTGATATCTCCAGGGGTGGAAACAGGAGAGGAACCCCAAACTTATGAAACTCAAAGCTTGTATAGGGTGGCTAGCTTATCAGATCCTCTGACCCTCAGGAGAGTGAAAGGGAGAGCATTGCTCTGGAATGTAAAGGGGGAAGAGAACATCTTTCCAGCTTTCCTTCACCACCCTGGAATATAAAAAATGGACCTGGGCGCAAGGATGCTTTAAATCCCTCCAGAGCAATACACAGTCTCTGACTTTCAATCATCCTCTAACCCAGGTGCCAATGCTCTTTGCTCAGAAAGTTTTGGCTATGCAGAAATGTGAAAAATATTAGTTCCCCAACCTAGTCTTTAAAGGTTCTTAATTTCATTTTTTGAACTTTCATAAAGCGTTTTGTGTTTGCTTTCTGAAGCTCTAGAAATTACATCAATTCATCATATATATTGGGCTATTAATTCATTAGAAAATATGTTCATGTTTTCCCATTTCCGGCTTCAAGATCTCCAGTTCCTTCCTCTACTTTCCAATTAAAGTGGTATCCAGACTTCTCCCTATTTTTGTAGTACTCCTTCTTATTATTGAGTTGTCCATATACACTTTTTAAAAAAGTAATTAGCCCATATCTAAATACATTTAACTTTAAGTTGCCCTCGAAAATGAATTTATTAAATCCCATAATATAGACAAGACGTGGTATTAAAACTGGTTCAGAATGTTGTGGCAACTGGTTTAGCTGTGTGAAACGTATCTAGTTAGACTTTTCAGCCTGTATACTTATAACCTTTCTTTGAGAGAGAGAGCAGTTACACATTTATTCCTTTTTATTTCATTTCTAAATTTATTTCCATTCTTACAAGAATGTTGAGCTCATGATCATCTTCTTTTTTTATCTTATTATCTTACATACTTACTATTCTTCCCAATCTTAGGTTTTGAACTAAGTAGTTTACAATATAGCACAGATGGAGCATGCAAATAAATCAGTCGTACATTGCATAGCGATAAATGCTATTAATACATAGAAAAGGGGTTTCCCTATCAGACTGCAAGGTCACGGGTGGCTTCCTAGAAAGAGTGATGCTTGAGTAGAAGTTAGAAGGTGAATTAGGATTTAACATTAGGACACAGACACAATCCAGTTAAGTTCTATGGCACTGTATCACAAGGACTGCCTTTCCTCCAGTTTCCAATAGCATGTTTCTCATTTTCATCTGAGGTTCGTCAGCATGGCCTTTACCATCCACATTTCTACCATCATTCCATTCATTATTAGTTAGGAATTTTCTAAGAAGACCAAGGTTTTCTCTATAGTTCTCCTTTTCTCTTGCTGAGCCCTCATCAGAATCAACCATTGTGGTTCATTCAAGTCAATGTAGCCTTTCCCAATACACATCTCAAAACTCTTCCAGCTTCTACCCATTATAGCTTCAACATTTTTAGACATTTGTTATAGCAACACCTCCACTTCTCAGTGTCAATTTCTTATAGTTCATTCAAGCTACAATAACAAAATATCATTGACTGGGTGACTTAAAAACAATACATTTATTTCTCATAGTTCTAAGATGGGAAGTACAGACCAAGGTGCCAGCAGATTCAGTGTCTGGTGAGAGCCTGCTTCTTGGTTCATAGGTGGCTGTTTTCTCACTGGGTCCTTATAGGGTGGAAGAGGTGAGCGACCTCTCTGGAGTCTCCTTTCTAAGGCACTACTCCCATTCATTAGGGCTCTGCCCTTATGAGCGACCTACTCACCTCCCAAAGGTCCTACTTCGAAATACCACCATACTGGCGACTAGATTACAACATACAAATTTGAGGGGAACACAAGCATTGTCTATAGCAATGAAAAATTAGAGTAGTTTTGTATTTAAACAAAGAAGTTTTTTCATCAATTTTTACTTTTTTTTCTTTAAAAACTTCCTAACAATAAGAGTATAGAAGGTACAATATTACAATTATATTGTATAGTTGTTGCCAGTTATGGAATTAGCAAATAATGCATTTTAAAATATGAATGTATTCTTGTATTCATATGTATTATTGCATTATGTATTATTGCATTATGATATTATAATCTTCTAAATTTTTTTGTTTGTTTTTGTTTTTGTTTTTGTGGTACGTGGGCCTCTCACTGTTGTGGCCTCTCCCGTCGCGGAGCCCAGGCTCCGGACGCACAGGCTCAACGGCCCAGCCGCTCCGTGGCATGTGGGATCTTCCTGGACCAGGACACAAACCCATGTCCCCTGCATCGGCAGGCGGACTCTCAACCAATGTGCCACCAGGGAAGCCCTAATGTTCTAAATTTTTAATGTTTGGGTCAAGAGGTCATCACAGGAACCATGGTTTAAAAATATAACTATTATTCAAGACAGACTCTAAACCGTATCAAGGAAAGTATAGTTATTACCACACACTGATACTGTAAAACCCCTCACTTTAGTAGCGTTTCCAATATATTGGTATCCCTTCCTTTATCAATGTTCTTCAGTGGATCGAATACTCCATACAAAGAGTATCATTTCTTTACTATATGCCAGTTTTAAAACTGTGAGTTGAACTGAAATACTCAGGGATATTTTGATATGTTACATTTCTAATTTAAAATAAATATGGAGCTATAAGCTGACTTTAAACTTCTTGCCATTTTATTAGTTTAACAATACTAAATAATGCATTGTTTCTTTCTTTCACTTGTTCACCACTAGTGAAATAGGAAATGTGGTTGTGCAAATAGCTGCTAATTATATTATTGAAACATCAGGATTAGTAGGTGTAACTGTCCCCATTTGACCAAGTGAGACGGCACTGAGCATTTTTTCTAAGAAACCTGTTTACTCAAAAATATGTATCATTTCACTTTGGGGAAAAATTCATTTGATGTACATTTTACAATTTCTTTCAGCAGGGAAGAAAAAGGGACTAGAACTCTATACAATTTTAAGACCATTCTTTAAAAGTTTCTGAATAATTTCACTTAGAGAAGAATAAACAATCATGTAATATTTATACATATATATTTATAATCCAAGCATCATCAGTATATCACATATGAGATCTCATAAAATGGGTTTCCTTATGTTAGGGATGTCTTTATATATTTTATATATACTTTTACGTAGTTGAATATATGTCATTGATTTCTTAATAAAATATTAGTTTTTATAGAAAGAGAAGTATGTCCTTTGGAATTCAAAATTGTTTAGGATTATTGTGAATCTTGCAAACTTTTGTTAAACAGATGAGTTTTGGGCAACTCAATTTACACTTGAAGGCCATTAAGACTTTAACTATTTAAAGCTGTAGTAATAAACAAATAATCAATAGTTTTTACTACTAATTCTGAAGCACAGAATACATAGATTAAACTTCAGTTGTTTTCAGGGATACAAGTCACTCGTGTTTAGCACTGATTCAAAAGTAAAACTTTTACAAACTGTTTTGTCATGAGGCCTCTACTTTGTGTGTGTGCATGTCTATGTGTATAAACATGCATACATATACATATTTACAAAAATATATAATACATAAATGTAAATAAATGAAACAAATATATGTATATTAATACATGCATTCTTATATGTGTGTTCTTGTGTGTCCTATACAGTCTATACAGTCCTATATAATATTTTCTTTACATGTGACCTTATGTAGCAGTGAAGAGAGTAAGACAAAGATAGTACCTTTATTTATGAAAAGAAACTTATGATATTAAAAATATATTTATCATTTGAAATGGCATTGGAGAGAAATCTGGGTAAAGAGAACAATGTAAGGAAGAAAAGTTATCTGAGCGGGAATGAGCCTTGTATGTATCTAATATGTCCGTAATCAGTTTGTCTAGAAGAAAGTAGAATGTTAGAAGATAAAGAGAAATGAGAAAGCAGTATAGAGTTGAAAAATGAATTCTGAAATCAGGTGTTTTGAAATCAGACCCATCTTGATTTTAGCTCTTGCTTTTTCATTTACTAGCTGTGCACCCTTGGATAATTGGCTTAATCTGTTTAAAGCTGTGTCTGTATATGTACAATGGAGCTTATAATGATACCTGCAACATAGTGATGTAGGGAGAATTAAATAGCGTTAATTAACAAAGTGTTAGTTCACCTCTGGGTAGTCTTATAAAATAGCTTTTCCCTTTTCTGAGAATAGCCTCAGAAAATAAAGGAAGATGGCCACATATTTATAAAGGACAGTTAGTAACCATTGAGGTTCTCTCAGTATAAGAATTTATCCTCTATACCATTTAGTCTCACAGAAAATCCAGGCAAATGATTTTTAACAAAGTATTTGCAAAAGATTGTAAATGTAAAATTGAAGATATCCTTGACACCTATATTTAAAGTACTTGGGTGATCTAGAAAGAGACTAACATTGCAAAGGCCAGATAGCTAATGGCCTAGGTTATTTCAGTCAAAGCAGGAGACTATGACAACTGGCAAGAGATGAATTTCATGGCTGATAGAGATTTGCAAAGTTTAGGGAAAAAAGATATTTCCATGTATGCACCATTTTTACATTAGAGAGAAAATGAACAGACCCTCTTTTAAAATGCAATACTTTCCAAGTGACTTATTGACTTGCTCCTCCCAAATTAGCTTTTAACGTTTTTGTATCATACCTTTTATTTCTTTTTCAATTCTTTGTGTATGATTTCCTCAGTAAACTGGAGTCCAGGTTTTTAAACATGAGGGAATTTGTCTGCATTTTCTCAATGGAAACTTATACATAATATACTGACAAAATGATTTTGTTTAGGCTGAAACTCATGTGTTTTCTTCTTTCTTCTTCAAAAATAAAGCATTTTACTTTTATTCATTTTCTCTCTTGACAAAATATCCTATATCAGCACCACATACCCATGTATAAATTGTATTAAACATTTTTTTTAGTCCTTATCAGCAGAACACATTTCATTCTTTCAGAATTGAAGGATATGTTAACTTCTAAACGAGATTCCTGACGTTAGCAGGAATGTACTGAACAGGTCCTGTCCCTCTCCACATTCTATTCTGTCAGAATATAATTAAGCAATTAGACCTGACAGTGTGTATTGTAATGTAGGAATAACACAGATCCTCAGATGTGTTATGCAGTACAAGACTGAATTCCATTAGGAATCTCCCCCAAAACAACTCATTTATAAGAATAAAACATATCCTTAACTGGGAACTTCAACAAAACAAGTCCATGGTGGGACAGTTTTGGTCTATGATGGTGAAGTTGCAAAGCAAAGGCTAGATGTTATTCTTTTTGTTGTTGTTTTTTTACTATTATATATTTTATTTTACAAAAACATGAAATATGTTCATTTGCCTCCAGCTATGATGAAAATCAGCACACTAGAGATGCTGTTTTAATTCATTCTATATTAAAGTATGCATTTTCTAAAGTTTCACAGATTTCCAAGTGTACCTTTTAAGCATAATAACGTAAATTGCAGTTCTTAGATCCTAAAACATTGAACACTTTTCCTTGAATGCTTAAGTCTTGTACCAGCATAAAAGTTATTAAAATACATATCATTGAATGTTTCTGTTCCAAATACAAATCATAACTAAAAGAAAAGTATCTCTTGATTTCCTTATCATAAAGACATGTTGAGAATTTAAATTTATTAAAATGAATATGTACATTCTATAACTTTGGTAAGATTAGATATATTTTTTAAATGTATGAATGTATACATATAGAAATTTTACCATACTCTGAAATATAACAGTGTGAAGGCTATGTAATATTAAATAGTCAGGAAGAAAAATGACAGAAGCTTAAAGTTTTACATATATAAAACTTTAAATTTAATTATTATGTTATTTAGTTGCAATAGAAACATACTGCATAAAGTATTGATAATATGACTTCTTTGAAGGGAAATATTCTCTTCTGAAACTTCTAAAGATTATTCCCAATCAATATATTTACAAGAATAAAATTTATAGATAAATTGTGAAGACATCCAACCAATTTATTACAGGATAATTTCCGATGTGTGTGTGTGTGTGTGTGTGTGTGTGTGTATAAACGTGTGTGTATATAAACATATATACACCTACTTGTGTATTTACAGATTATATATATACAAATTTACTTATACTTAAGGTGGAGATAGTGTGTGTGTGTATATACACACATACACATATATATACACATACACACATATGTGTGGGTGCACATGCAATATACTACAGATAGAAAAATTAGTTAAATGTATTTAGGCTAAATCTAATGCAATGATTCATGTACGTAGACATTGTTCATTCTTAAGGTGAAAATAATCCTCTGAGAATATTAGTAACTAGTTTTGAGACCTTGAGCCAATTATTAAATCTCATTGTGTCATAATATTTTCCTTTGGTTCTATGGGGATGATAGTATCTACTTACTGAGCATAAGAACCAAGGCTACTTCAGGGGCATGCAACCAGTACAGATGGTCAAATAGGCTTCACACCTAGGGTCTAATGTTCTGCATTTATGTCTTGAGATAGTAATTTTATCCTTGAAATGGTGCTTTTTAAGTGAAGTGGGACAATGGTGCATGAGGAATGGCGGGGGATGGACCCAGGGATGGGGAACATCTCTTTCTCCTTCCAAACCTTCTGAGTCTGGCTTGTATTTGTCTCTTTTTGCCCAGCTTGAGGCACCCCTAGGGTTGAGCCAGGATATAAGAATAGGGTCATTTCAATAATTCCACGTATGAGAGAAATACCCTGATATTTGCATTTAAAACTGTCAATATAAAGATGAAAGGTAAAATCCATTAATAATTTAAAATTTTAATTGTTATTTCCTTAGAACAATATTAAATAGCAAAAATCACCATGACAAGTTGAGGGAGGCAAGGGGAGGGAGAGGAGGTGGGGAAGGAATGGAGATACCAGGGACAAAAGGAAACAAGTATTATAAGTACCTTTTGTGGTACTTTTTCCCTGTTTTTTGGAAAAAGCACTGGGCATATTCATTTTTGAACAGTGGCCTAAAATTTGTGTACCTGGCTCTGATACAAACCTCAAAATGCTATGTTTATATTATTATAAAGATTCTTCTCCTTCTTTAAGGTGCATTATGTGGCAAATTTGTACAATTACTACTACAATATTCCCAGTAAAATCAAACACATATTTTTCTCATTTTGATTATTTTTTCAAATTAAGAAAGCCTCCTTAGTTTTGTTTTTAATTTTGTAAAAATTAATAAATGCATTATTATATACCTAAATGTATGGTTGAAGTAATAGGATTTTCATTAATCTTTCTGATGAATGCTGAAAGTTGGTGATGAGAAAATAGAAGATAAATATGGAATAAAGCCATAAGTATGCTATGCAAATTATGAATAGTAAATTGGACACATTGATTAGATTCTTAGAAGGTGTAATAGATTGAAAAAAGAAGTCTGTCAACTAAATTTTTGACAGGTGTCAAATACACAGAACTATTTTTTAAAATGAGATTAAGTAATTGACAGAGGGTGCTATGTGCACTTTTTATATTAAGTATTCAATATAATTCAGTTTACTTTTACTGATATGAAGACTACTTTAGCAATTGATAGTTTTTGAAAGGTAAGTGACCTTAAGAACTCATCTGTCTAGTTGTGGTGCAAATTTAGTACTATATTCAAGGTTATTATAATGTAATCTATATTTTGTAAGATCATAGTATCATTTCATTCTTTTATAAGACTAACACATTCTTTGTAGGCTGAGCATACAATGCCATACTTCTGTATCTTGGTGTGGCCATTCAAAGGAATCAACTGTTTTGCTGTTTAGAACTTTAGTACCACAATAGAAAGATTTCTAGATATGGACTCAAAAGTGTCATGAATTCAAGTCACAAACCAGAGTTTTACTATCTGAGTGACTTTGGGCAGGAAACTAGAATTACTGAAACTCAGTTTTGTTATCTGTGAAATGGGGATAATAACAGTTTCTGTGTCTCATTCATAGGATGTGGGAATCTATAAAAGCAATGGTAAATATAAAAGTACTCTGTAAATCTTGATGGACTACATAAATGAGAGTGTCACTAACATTAATGGAATTACTTCCACTAGGGGCTCAATTTGCCCTTACCCAGAGAATAACGTTGGTAACCCATTATGTTTATGTAACAATTTAGTGTGTGCAAATCATTTTACTTTTACTTTTGCCAATGGTATGTGAGTTGCAGAACAGTTACCTATATTAGATCTGTGAGCAAACTGAGACAGAGAGTCTAAATACTTGCCCAATATCATAAAATCATCGAGTTTAGTAACTGAAAAAAAAAATAGTGATTATTTACTCTATCTTTCTCATTTTCCATATGAGAAAACTGAAGCTCAGAGAAAATTGGTGAATTTTCCATGGTATGTATACAAGGACAATTATATTACTTCATATATTTCTCCCGATAGTTCCTTTTTTATTTTTATTCAAACTTTGCTATTCCTGTAATGGCAATAATTTAATTTCTTCTTCAGTTGAAACAAATTTTATCAGTCACTATACATAAAATTTAATACATTTTGATAAAGCACAATATTAACATTCATAATTTTAAATATTGCACTCATTCACTTATTCATTCAAAAATACATATGAAGTCATTCAGTGTGTCAGGCATTGTCAATTGCTCACAAGAGAATATTTCCCATTCTTTTCCTTAAACCTAGTGTTTAAAGAATAAGATAGACACCCCGCCCCCCAAAGTAAATGAACAAATAGAAGATGAATTTTTAATTCTAAGAAGTACCACAAAGAAAACAAACCTGTTGTTCAGGCAGAATAAATTGAAGAGGAAAGAGCTGCTAATTAAAAATGAGTGGTCAGATAATGGTGCTTTGATGAGGGGGCATTTGAATTGAGAGTTAAACATGGCAAGTGAACTTAAGGCAGGAAGACAGCAAATACAAAATAAGGAACTTTAATTGCATATGAAATGCAATGGAAAGCTATTTGAAGGGCTTTAAATAGGAAAATATTATGGTGTATTGTACACTTTTAAAGTATCACTTTAGGGGCTTCCCTGGTGGCGCAGTGGTTGAGAGTCCGCCTGCCGATGCGGGGGGCACGAGTTCGTGCCCTGGTCCGGAAGGATCCCACATGCCGCGGAGCGGCTGGGCCCGTGAGCCATGGCCTCTGGGCCTGCGCGTCCGGAGCCTGTGCTCCGTAACGGGAGAGGCCACAGCAGTGAGAGGCCAGCGTACCACAAAAAAAAAAAAAAAAAAAAAGTATCACTTTAGCTTCACTGTAGACAGTGTTTGGAGGAAGTAATAATGGATGCAGATGAAATGGGAAACAATTGCAGTAGTCCCGATGAGAGAGGATGGTGGCTTGGAAGCAGGGCTGCTGTGTGCGATTGTGCTGTTCTTGTACAGCTCACCTATAGGTGGCGCCATTCTCATAGACTGCAAAGTGAATAGTTCTCTTTAGAGTTGCACAATGAAAAACTGTGAGACTGTATACGATGATCCTTCTTGGAGTGGTATGGTAGTAGTGGAGAAGGAGAGACTTGGAAGAATCAATACATAGAGAGAATAGAATAAATTAAGCCTTTTAATTATATGGACATTCGTGGAGAGAAATGGGAGAATTCATATTGACAGATATTGGTGGTATTTCTTAATTCTTGACTGCTTCTATACTTTCTTTTTTTACATACACTACTGTTGTGAACAGTAGAATAATTTCTTAAATTCATTTATTAAAATGGCTTTTAAATATTCTGGATCCCCTGGATTAATATTTGCCCTATGGATATGATGTGAGTTTGGTTTCTCAACATGAAAAAATTCTGTGAAAGATTAGCTTAACAAATTGGAAATAATATGATCTTTCAAAAACTCAAGATATACACAGTAAGTGGTCAACAGCTATTTATTGATGGTGATGATGTTTTTTGCCCTTTGAAGAGCTGTTTATAATACAGTGCAAACCATGTGCTGTTGAAGTCACTTGAATGGGATATTTAATATGATTAGACAAATTTGCTGCAAGATTGAAATTCTTATCTGGTGTTAATGCAGACTATAGTGTAGGCCTAAAAGAGAGTCACAGTCACACACAGTGCCTCTTTAAAAAATACACTTTTGTGTATTCAAGTATTTTGGTATTAAAATATTGATTTAACCTATTATTAAATTCCAAATGCTGAGATTTTAGACCTTCTCTACTTTTCTGTCTGCCCAAGAAGATACAAGATGTTGGTACTTTACAGGATTTAACGTATTAACTTGGTCTTAGAGGACTGGTAGTTTAAAAACAAACAAAAAAACAACAACAAGGGAAAAAAAACAACCCTTTCATTTTAAGGAGAATCTTCAAGTCTTGAGAGGACTGTCAATTCATTCAGTATTTCAGTGCTGTCACTCTGTAATCTGTTGATTGGTGTTCATAATTCTTCACAGAGATACTGCAAAGATTAATGAAATAGAGTTTGTAAAGTATTTTCTCTCTTCAAATGCAAGTTCTGTGAGCTGAAAGTTTAGAAGCCTCATTATACAGGCTATAGTGTGCCAGAACTCTTAAACTGTTAGTAAAGTGTCTAAAGTGTTATACTTCATCATTGCTGTCTTGATAATGCGGGGCTGTGCCTATCATATCAGTTTTTGTCTCTTCAGCACTGTTTAAGCTTATACTATTGATACTTGTCATTTATCAGTGTAACAGTGATCCTTTTAAATTTGGAGAGTATAGAATTTTTGCTTGATCTATCTTATACTGTAGCCTAATAACGTCCAGCTGTATAGAAGCACAACCCAAAATTACACAAAAAACAATGCTATTTAAAGTCTAGCCTGTGTATAATGAACCTCCCAAAGCTGTGCTCTACAGTCTGATATGTTTTTCTCCCAAAAAAGCTTCAGGAAACTTTATTAAGATACCTAAAAGGTAGTGCCTCATATCAACAAAACTTCCTGCATCTTTACCATAAAATAACATCAATTCCAGAATGTAATTTCTTCTAGAAAAGACTTTAAATTCTAGAAGAAAGCAAAGATAAACTTGTTTTCAGTTTGATATTACCTCACTCTACCTTGAAGAAGAGAGAGGGGATGAGACATAGAGTGGTAAGGGAACTCTAAAATAGCCAAAGACACTTAGGTGGATGGAAGGGCAGTGGTTGGGTCCTCATTCACAGTCCCTCATAGGGTTCTGGGAACAGTCACTCTCAGGAAGGGAATACAGCTAAGGACATATCAAAAGAAAAACTGTTTCTAGTTACTTATATGATAACATTTTTTTAGAGGAGAAAACTTAAACTAATCTGTTAGAAACCTAATTTAGTTGTAAAATGTGTTTTTGTTCTTTTTGTTGATTTTTTTGTTGTAGTTAGAGAAGGAGTGTTACACTGATTACATATGTGGGGAAAATAAAAATTTTAATTTTGTTATATGATTCACATAAACCTATCTTAGCTCAATAATGTAAAAAGGGGTCACACTACTTAGAAAAAAGTATCTATGCAAACTTTTTCTTAATTTTCTGACTGGTTATATACTTGTTAGAGTATTTTGTAAGGTAAGAATTTCTGATCTAAATATATCAATAAAAGTACACTACTGAACTGAAGAAGAAAAGGTAGTGAAGACAAATGGATGAAATAAGAACAAAGACAGGTAAAAATAGGAATAAAATCTGAAAAAGATCTAGTCATCATAATTTTAGTATGCATTAAGAATATCTAGTGCCTTTATTTCACTCAAACATTTGTGTTTACTCAAGATATAATATTTTTAAAACTTGAATGTCATTTTAATCAGAAAGTTGTCACGTTGCTCCTATCTTAAACTACTTGTCACTGGTGATCATCTTTTAAATAATAAAAGTGAGGCTACATTTCTACAGTATATTGTCTAGATATTATAAGCTAGTTGCTATATATTTATACATGACTGGATGGTTTATTGAATGGAAAGCAATTCAGAGACATGATTTTTAACATAAATTTAGATAAATGTTGTCTGAAATATTTTTATAAATTCCTCCCTATTTCAAATTATAAAAACTATTAACTACCATTGACAAAATCTTTGGATGGCTTTTAATCTTTAGGTTTACTTAAATAAGACTCAGTGTAAAGAAATCAAATTCTTATACTCTATCAATATATAAAGATTTGTGTATTTTACAGTGTATCTCTTGCTGAATTTTTTGCTTATGTTTATTATTTTCACTACATATTTAAGATGCATTTTATGATCATATAAATTCATGTTTTATTTTTGACAAATGTCCTATAAATCATAAATAAAGTATATTTATCATGACAGCAATATTTTAAGAGACCTTATATATCAGGTATTCCATATGCTAATTTCCAGAAGTTTTCTACTTGGACAAGTAGGAAATAATTCAAAGATTAAAGAAACTGAGTGCTATTTTATGAATCTCTGAATAGTAAAAATAATGGAGAGCTCTCTTTAAATATGATTACTGGTAGCAAAATTTGATGATGCCTCAAAAGATAATTTCAAAAAGCCTGCAATAATGTAAATCCTTGTAAACTTGCAAAGATTAAAAATTAACTTTCAACTAGTTGAAGTATTTGGTATTTTATAGGTAGTATTGAAAATTCACAACACTTTATAAAAAGTTGTACTTTACCAGAATTCTCTGTTCAAGCCTATCAGAAAGGGGGAAAGCGCCACCTATTGATCAGAATATGCAAATTATTTGTTGGTCTTTGAACTTTTAGCTTTGTAAACTGCATGGAGTAAAAGAATTTACTAGGTTGAAGACTTTATCTCCTCAATATAAAATTCTTTAAGTCCCTTTTATTCTGAAGAATATGATCTTTCCATTTAAGTGTATATTCAATACATCTCAAAACCTCGTTTTAACTGTCCTTTTCATCATATTGTCTTTATGAGCAGCAAATCACAACCCTCTCAGCAGTATGTTTTATGGACTGTCTCTGAAATAATGGAACATAAACATATTTCCTTTTTATTCAACAATGAACTTCGTAAGTAGAATAAAATGGGTCTTCATAAGTTTGGGGAATGGGTGTTTAAAAACTCAGATTTTAATCAAAGAGTCAGATATGGTCAAATAGGAATTGCTTGACATGACATCATGCATGTAGCTTAATAAATGTGTTTAGTATATGCAATTATAGTCATTTGTTACATATTTAACTTTAAAATCTGAGGACTTGATAATGAATAGTTAATTCACTGAGTGACATTTCAACAAATTGTATTAAAATTCATGGACCATGTAGGCTGAGTGAAAAGGTAACTGTTATTCTTTTAAAATAAGATTTTATGTCTTCATAGAATTGAGAAAGATTGACCTTCACATGAGATATCTCAGTACTTCTATTACATCCCCAATATCAATACAAAACTGTTTTTAATCTATACAAGAGTGTCTTTTATCCTTTCAATGCATGGGAGATTATCAGGCTTAAATCCTGAATTTACCTACAGGCAGGAACTGCCCTCAATCTCTGGAGTTATAGGGAAGAAATTCTGAGTAACATTTTAGAATATCCCTTGCTAAGCAAAATGTTAACCATGTAAAATCACTTAGCCTTCAAAAACGAAACAATAGTCATGCAGTTGAAGGAGCTATATAACTGTGAATACAGCTAATTAGGTTAAAATGTGCTAAAATTTCCCCTAAACATTATTTCAAATATACAATATTCATTCAGAAAGAAGAAATCCAATGTCCAACTGCCCTTATTTTCTAAAGGTGATATATAACATTTATAATTTGTATCTGTTTTACTAAATAATTGTAATGCCTCTATTTTACTAGCCTCCATGTGAAACTTTACAGGTTATCTTTGTTCTTTTCCAGGTCAATAAAGTAACAGCAGATAACTATTAATATATTTCTTTGCATCTACACAGTGAAAACTTTAAATATTAAAACGAAATATTGCAGCCCATATATCATCTACACTTACAAGACAGGAATGACAGTATTAAGATGCACATTCAGGATAGCAGTCTTTCTACTTTGAACGCTGTCAAGAACAAAGTGCTTTACAGACTTAAAATAAATCTAGGTACTAATCCATTGAATTTCTGACAACAGGAGCCCAAGGTTTCCATGCACTTAGCTGAGTACTGCATAAGAGCTTGTGCATTATTTATGGCCACTAATGGTGTTGCAATGCGCTTTGTGTGAAGCAGTGACAGTGCAATCGGCTAAGATAGCTGCTGCTGTGGACAAAGCCATACATTTTCTTGAGCTTGAATTTTTGACAGAATACTCTATTAATGCCAATTCTGCTTAAGTAAATGCTGAGCAAGGGTCAGTTGTTCCTTTTTTCCCCCCTTTTCTTATTATTTAAGAAAACAGTGCCATAAAATTGAAAATGATGTTCTGAGGTTTGCTGAATTTTTCAGTACAACAGTAACCAATAAAGGTCACTCTACTTTTTAGTCTACTTTTATGATTTCGTGTGATGGTCCACAAACTCAATAGGAAAGCTCTTAGCACTAGGAAAGGGAGGTGATATTAATTCCAGTTTCAGTGCCATTGTACTCTTCAGTGGATCAATAGAATTAAATGAGCTGAGATATTAGGAAAATATTGAAAAAGCAGGAGGGTTGTATTGTTTGACCAGGGTTGGGATGAGTTGAAAATAAAGAACCATCTACGGCAGCTGTCAATAAATGATGAAAACTATACTCTGAACCAAATGGAATACAGCATGAAGCCTCACACCTTAAATGCCCATAATATCTTTGTTGTGTATTTTTTAATTAAATATTTTATTTTAAATATCCACTGCAGTTATCTTTTATCAATCAAATAAGTATTTTTTAAAAAAGTGTTTCACTCGCAAAGGGGATATTTCTGAAATGGTATCTAGATGAGGGCAGTTCTGTTCACAAATTTCAAAAATATTCTAATGTACAAAGCACATCAAAAAAGAAGTGGGAAAATATTTCAAATTTTAAAAATGAAAATCAAGATTCTATTTTTTTGAATATATGTATTTATCTGGATGGGCAACTTTTTGGATTATAAGTACATGGTCGATTTTCCCTTTATCATGGTAAGGTTTTGCCATTTAATTAAGCTGTAAGAAGTCAATACAGTCTGGTCTTCTTTACAGCAAAAATAACTTGAAAGTGTTTCATCCTAGGCAATAAGAGATGCATATTATATTGAACATTAATAATATAATTGTTTACTCTCTGAACAAATAAGCAGAAAAGACTCACCAGTCCCTAAAAGCGTGAAATTTTAAGCACAGTTGAAGTAGTCACAAACCTGTGTTTACTTCTTTTGTTATTAAGCCTTACTGGAACTTGCCACATTTAAAAATTATCTCGCAGTGGTAAATTTAAGATATTATAATATCTTTATTTTCAAAACTAATGTCAACAAAAAACTTTACTTGAGAAAAAAAATTTTAATGTGTGTTTATGGCAGATACTGCAAACTGCTCAAGATATATTCATCTTGCTTATTGCAATACTGCATATTCCTTCTGTCTTGTGATTAAGTGCAGCAATTTCTAGGTAAAGGAATGTGAGAGTAAGTGGTTTGTAGCATTTCTAGGCCAAGACATATAAGGAATGGCTGTGCCACCTCATGCCTTTTTTCCCTTCCTCTGAATGGATGTAGATGACATTAGGAAGAGTAAAGCTATAAAACAGAAGAAATAAAGACACTGGAATCTCTGTAAGGGGTCACTACAGATTGGGAACATGTACTTGTACTATTATGAAAGCAAGAATAATCATCAATTGTGTTTGAGTCATTATACCTATTGAGTCTATTTGCTACCACTGCTTAGGCTTCCCAAAATGATAGAGCCAACATTAAATAAAGGTCAGTAATCATTGACACATAATGGTTGTGAAAGATAAAGATGTTACAAAGTATAGCACTCAAAAATTGTTTTTCACCGCTTAGAATTTTTCAGAGTGCCATATATAGCAATCTATTCTATGATCAGTTTTGCTTTTCATGACCTTGGAGATGGCATCTCACAAAATGGCAAATTCAGTTTTGCTTTTCATGACCTTGGAGATGGCATCTCACAAAATGGCAAATTCTATTTAAGTTAGCCCAAATAATGTGTTTAATTTGACAATATCCTCATTCAGGCCATATATATATATACACATTGCTAACAGGATGAAATACAACTGGAAGATTATTTCATTTGACTGTCCTGAAAAAAACAATATTTTTATTTTAATCAACTATTATTCTGAAATAGAAATTATGGTTCTGACCTTTGAAGACAAGGGAAGATTTGATTTCTCTGAGAACAACCTTTGCATATTGAGCACAAGTTTGTATATTGACAAGATTGAATAAGGATTTGGGGTTTCATTTGATCTTCCTGACTTCATGTAGATGCATTCTAATCTTTATTGATTTTTGATTGACTATTGACTTTAAAGATTCTTAAAGTTGATAAAGAGAAATTGGTTAGGGTAAATGATCTCAGAACTTGGCAATAACTCTCAGAGATCCATCTTATATTGAAGACCAAATTTTAAGAGGACAGACTGAACTTTTAAAAGAGAATAATCAATTAGGAAACTTAAAGAAGAATCATTGTTTAAAACAAATTTATTTTCCTTTTCATTTTTACATGATGATTATATGGAAGTAAAACATATCAGTTTCCTTCTCCCTAGCCTCTTCTCTCAAGCCCTAGTATGTTCATAGTATGTTCACAGCCTTGATGTGAATCCATATATACTTTTTAACAAATGGTAGAAGTAATCTTTATTATGTACTTATATAATTTATCAGATGTTTTAAATTTATGTTTTTTAAAGTTTTAGTAGTAAGAATATAATACACATTTGTAAAATGAGTAAGAATTAATATATAAAATAATGTTGGTGTCAACAAGTGTAAGTGGGTCCAAAGTGATTGTCATTCCCCATGAACTATTTTTAACCCTTAAACTGCCATATCTCAAAGCACAGAGACAGTTTAACAATTTATTAAATCTAATTGTTATCAAATGAAATACATTTCTAACAGCACATTTTTCAATCTAAAACTCTACAATTCAGTAAAAGCCAGTGATCCAAGCATTCCTCTTCTTCTCCTAACTCTAAATATGGTACACCAATAGTCAGCCCTAAGAGTGAGAGATTATTACTAACCTCCTTTACTTTATTTGAATTTCTCCACTTATAAACACCTTTGGCAGATTCAAAAGAAAGAGGAAATTGAGGAAAATTAATAAGAGTCCTGAGAAGAGTTACGATCTGATTTGTGATCTGACTTGTGGGTGGGGAAAGCAGACTCTGATTGTCATAAATTAAAAGTGAAACTTGTTGGAAGTATACCAGACTATTTTACAAATGCAGGAAGAGTTGAGCAACCAAGATTTAAGAAGTGAAGGAGCCAGGGATGAGCAGGGTTTCAGCAACAAAAATGCATAGAGCTCTTTCCAAAGCTGTGTTTTGTTTTATGTCCATTAGTGGTTCCTGAATTCTGCTTAGTGGGCTATTATCAGTACTTAATATAATACAACTGTATGTCTTCTTTGGAGAAATATCTATTTAAATCTTCTGCACATTTTTTGATTGGGTTGTTTGTTTTGATGATATTAAGCCGCATGAGCTGTTTGTAAATTTTGGGGGTTAATCCCTTGTCCGTCACATCTCCAAAGAAGACATACAGATGGCCAAGAGGCACATGAAAAGATGTTCAACATCGCTAATTATTAGAAATGCCAATCAAAATTACAATGAGATATCACCTCATACCAGTCAAAATGGCTATCATCAAAAAATGCACAAACAATAAATGCTGGAGAGGGTGTCGAGAGAAGGGAACCCGTCTACACTCTTGTTGGGAATATAAATTGGTACAGCCACCATGGAAAACAGTATGGAGGTTCCTTAAAAAACTAAAAATAGAGCTACCATATGACCCTGCAACCCCACTCCTGGGCATATATCCAGAGAAAATGGAAACATGTATATGTATGGCTGAGTCGCTTTGCTGTGTGCCTGAAGCTATCACAACATTGTTAATCAGCTATACTCCAACATAAAATAAAAAAGTTTTAAAAAATAATAGAATAGAATAGAAAATAGGAAAACATATAATAACCAGGATAATTACTGTTCTGTAAAACTGGTTTTTCTTAATATATAGCTACATGTTCAAGGTCTGTTGTGTTATATATTTCTTACTGTAGTCCCGGTCTAAAAATTTAAAAGACTGATGCTTCAAAACACTGTATTTAACTTAACTGTATTTGAAATACCAAATTGCAAGGAAAAGCATTTGATTAGTTTATCCTAGGCAAAATGTCCACTCAAATGTATTCATTCAGCTATGACTGTAAATGCAAAATCCAATAATATGGACATGGGGGCGGCCCCTGTGTGTCCAACAAGGAAAGGTAAATTTTCTAAGACACCTAATTTACTATATTTGTTACATTAATGGACTTTCTTTTCTGAAGCACAGTGATGATTTTTATTATAAAATCTATAATCTCTTTGGAACACCAAATCTGTGAAATAAAATGTGCTCTGTTCAAATGTGTATTTAATAATTAGAAAAATAGGACCACGGATATCTAACAATGGTTAGAGTGACTTATTCTAAAATTGCTGAGCTTATTTACAAAATAGAAATAGACTCATAGATATAGAAAACGAACTTATGGTTACCAAAGGGGAAAGGAGGAGAGGGATAAATTCAGAGTCTGGGATTAAAATATACACACTACTATGTATAAAATAGATAACCAACAAGGACCTCCTGTATAGCACAGGGAGCTCTACTCAATATCTTGTAATAACCTATAATGGAAAAGAACCTAAAAAAGAATATATATATTGTGACATTGTAAATCAACTATATTTCAAAGATATTTTTTTTAAAGTTGCTGAACCACACCCTTCTTGTACTAAGTAAAATCAATGAAAATATATAAATGCATAGTCTCTATTCTGTTTTCTTGAGATGTTTTATTGTTTGGAACAAGCTATAAAAATATCCTTCCACAAACTATCTAAATGTAGTGTCAAAAACTCAGTGTTTCCTTTTCTATAAGTCTATATGTTGGAAATAAATTGTTATTGTTTTTGAGTGATTTGTTTCTCTCTAGTACTTAAAAATTGTAAACGTAATTTTTGAAATTGGTAATTTAATTTCAGATAATTTTGCATGTAGCTACTACTATTATTTATTTATTATAATTCAATATCCCTATCTTATTGTATATATTTTTTCTAAAATCAATTCTTAAAAATTCATATAGGAGGAAATATTTCAACTTTTTCCATTGACAGTTTCTATCATAAGTAGATCTCCATGTTTTTGTCTTTGTCTACATGTGACTTGATGTGGTTATAGTTCAGAAATAATCTTCTACCAATGGGAAATTTTGTACTGATTGGAGAATTTTCCAGCAGTTTCTTAGAGGGGCATCTTCTGAAAGTATGATATAGAAGATAACCTGTTGGTACTTTTAAGAATTCTTTTGAATTAATTCTAGTTCTACCTTCTGCTATTAACACACACACACAAACGCATACACACACACATGCACACGCTCACACACACACATATATTCTTTTTTAGATTCTTTTCCATTATAGGTTATTACAAGATATTGAGTAGAGTTCCCTGTGTCTTATTATTTAAAATATTATATGCAATTCATTTTGTAACGTTTGGCTCTAAATTCATCTTTTCCTCCTTGGATCACATAGTCCCATCTTGACCAAAATTGGACAAAGTAGTTTTATTCATTTTTTATATATATACAGTATCTGTAGATGCACATAAATGTTTTATCATACACAAATCTTCCTCTCCTCATTTCTACCCACTTACAACCCCCTTCCTCACCCCACACCATCCCCCTTTCCTCCATACTTCCCCAGCCCCACCCTGTTCCAGCTGAAATAAAAGCACAAGGATATTTCACAACCATGAACAGGAATACACCTGAGAGTCAACAAAATCTGAAGCCAGACTCTTGGCTGTCAACAAAAGTCTCTTTCCATTCCCTTCATCTCCCTTTCTCTCCTTGCAAACCATTTCCCTTCACACATAAGGGTGGGAGCTTTGCATGTCTCAGCTTCAGAGTTTCTTTTCTGTGATACTCACACAGTCCTTTCTTGGTCAAGAACCCAGTCTGCACAAGAGCTTATTGTCCCACATTGAGTCAGATACTCAAGCATGGCCAGATAACTATAGCTAGTGTCAGTGTCAGGAAGCTGTTATAATTATTATAATTACTATTTTGGTATTATGTGGCAGGAAATTACTTTGTCTGGTATAAGCACTGAAATAAATATATTGAGATGACATAGGGTTTTAGAATGTGCCTGAGCTCAAAAACATCTGGAAACTTGTGGTTGGAGAGAAGGAATAAAATCAAACTAAGTAGAGTTATAGGAAAGTGATTCTTATCTACTGGAAGATAATCAATAGGGAATTCATTAAATCAGAGTCGTATCAGTATTGCTTAAATCTATATGATGGAATAAACTGACATTATCAAAAATTATATTCTGGAAGAATGCATAAAAATATAGAAAGTTTAAATGACTTAGAAATTCAAATGAAAAAGTCAACATGGTAGTCAACTTCATTTATATTTAAGTATAATTTACAAATAACATATAGTTTCAGGTGTATAATGTAATGAATTGATATTTGTATATATTTCAGAATGATCACCACAATAACTCTAGTTAGCATCTATCACCATATATATTACATAGTTGCAGCATTTTTTTTCTTGCAATGGGGGCTTTTAAAATTTATTCTCTTAGCAACTTTCAAATATGCAATACCACATGGTTAACTATAGCCACTGAGCTGTGCATTATATTCCCATTGCATTTATCGTATAACTTGAAGTTTGTACTTTTGATTCCCTTCACCCATTTCATCCACCCTCCAATCCACTGCCTCTGGCAACCACCAATGTGTTCCCTGTATCTATTAGCTTTTTAGGTTATTTTTTGTTTTTGTTTTTAATTCCACACACAAGTGAGAGCATATGGTATTTGTCTTTCTCTGACTTAGTTCACTTAGCATAATACACTCAAGGTCCCTCCATGTTGTATATATATACACTGCATCTTTTTTATCCATTCATTTCTTGATGAACACAGGTCTTTTCCATATCTTCGATATTGTAAATAATGCTGCAGTGCACATGGTGGGGTGCATATATCTTTTGGAATTAGTGTTATTATTTTCTTAGGATAAATACCCAGAGGTGGAATTGCTGGATCTTATGATATTTCTATTTTTAAGGTTTTGAGGAACATCCATACTGTTTTCCATTGTGGCTGCACCAGTTTACATTCCCACCAACAGTGCACAAGGGTACTCTTTTCTCCACATCCTCACCAACACTTGTCATGTCTTGTCTTTTTGATAATAAACATTCTAACAGGTGTGAGGTACTATTTCATTGTGGTATTTGATTTGCATTTCCCTCATGATTAACGATCTTTAGCACTTTTTCAAATACCTATTGGCCATATGAAGATCTTCTTTGGAAAAATGTCTATCAGATCCTCTGCCCATTTTTCAATTAGATTTTTTTTTTTTTTTTTTTTTTTTTTGCTGTGGAGCTCTTTGAGTTCTTTATATATTTTGGATATTAACTACTTATCAGATATATGCTGTGCAAATATTTTCTCCCATTCAGTAGGCTGCCTTTTCATTTTGTTGATAATTTCCTTTGCTGTACAGAAACTTTTTAGTTTAATGTAGTCCCATCTGTTTATTTTTGTTTCTGTTGTCTTTGTTTTTGGAGTCAGATCCAAAAACATTATTGGTAAGACCTACGTCAAGGAGCTTACTACCTGTTTCCTTCTAGGAGTTTTATGATTTCAGGTCTTACATTCAAGTATTTAATCAATTTTGAGTTAATTTTTGTGAGTGGTATGAGATAGTTGTCTAGTTGCATTATTTTATATATGATTGTCCAGTTTTCCTAACACCAGTTATTGAAGAGACTGTCTTTTTCCCATTGTATATTCTTGATTCCTTTGTTATAATAAATCCATATCTGGGGTCCCTATTCTGTTCCATTATTCTGACTGTTTTTGTGTGAGTACCATACTGTTTTGATTACTATAGCTTTGTAACATAGCTTGAAATCATGAAGCAGGGTGCCTCCAGCTTTGTTCTTCTTTCTCAAGATTACTTTGGCTATTCAGGGTCATTTTGGTTCCATAGAAATTTTAGGATTCTTTGTTCTATTTCTGAGGAAAATGCCATTGGTATTTTGATAAGGATTGCACTGAATCTGTAGACTGGTTTGGGTAGTATCGATTTATTTTATCAGTGTCTTATAGTTTTCAGTGTGCAGGTCTTTCACCTCTTTAGTTAAATTTATTCCTAGATATTTTATTTTTTTGATGCAATTGTAAATGAAATTGTTTTCTTAATTTCTATTTTGGATAGTTCATTATGAGTGTATAGAGACACAACAGATTTTTGTATATTGATTTTATATTCTGCAACTTTACTGAATTTTTTGGTGGAATCTTTAGGGTTTTCTATACATATTGATAATATGTTATCAGCAAACCATGGCAGTTTTACATCCTCTTTTCCAACTTGATTCCCTTTTAATTTCTTTCTGTTTTATTTATTTAATTTTTTTCCCAATCACTCTGGCTAGGAATTCCAATACTATTTTAAACAATGTGGCAAAAGTGGGCATATTTGTCTTTTTCCTGGTCTTAGGGGAAAAGCTTTCAGCTTTTCACCACTGAGTATGGTGTTAGCTGTGGGCTTATCATATATGGCCCTTATTATGTTGAGGTGTGTTTCCTCTTATACACACTTTGTTGAGAGTTTTTTAACCACAAATGGATATTGAATTTTGTCAAACACTTTTCCTGCGTCTATTGAGATGATCATGTGGGTTTTTTTGTTTTTTTACATCTTTATTGGAGTATAATTGCTTTACAATGGTGTGTTAGTTTCTGCTTTATAACAAAGTGAATCAGTTGTACATATACACATGTTCCCATATCTCTTCCCTCTTGCATCTCCCTCCCTCCCACCCTCCCTATCTCACCCCTCCAGGTGGTCACACAGCACCAAGCTGATCTCCCTGTGCTATGCTGCTGCTTCCCACTAGCTATCTACCTTACGTTTGGTAGTGTATATATGTCCATGCCTCTCTCTCACTTTGTCACAGCTTACCATTCCCCTTCCCCATATCCTCAAGTCCATTCTCTAGTAGGTCTGTGTCTTTATTCTTGTCTTACCCCTAGGTTCTTCATGACATTTGTTTTTTCTTAAATTCCATACATATGTGTTAGCATACGGTATTTGTCTTTCTCTTTCTGACTTACTTCACTCTGTATGACAGACTCGAGGTCTATCCACCTCATTACAAATAGCTCAATGTCGTTTCTCTTTATGGCTGAGTAATATTCCATTGTATATACGCACCACATCTTCTTTTTCCATTCACCTGATGATGGACACTTAGGTTGTTTCCATCTCCAGACTATTGTAAATAGAGCTGCAATGAATATTTTCGTACATGGCTCTTTTTGAATTATGGTTTTCTCAGGGTATATGCCCAGTAGTGGGATTGCTGGGTCATATGGTAGTTCTATTTGTAGTTTTTTAACAGCTCCATACTGTTCTCCATAGTGGCTGTACCAATTCACATTCCCACCAGCAGTGCAAGAGTGTTCCCTTTTCTCCACATCCTCTCCAGCATTTATTGTTTCTAGATTTTTTGATGATGGCCATTCTGACTGGTGTGAGATGATATCTCATTGTAGTTTTGATTTGCATTTCTCTAATGATTAATGATGTTGAGCATTCTTTCATGTGTTTCTTGTCAGTCTGTATATCTTCTTTGGAGAAGTGTCTATTTAGGTCTTCTGCCCATTTTTGGATTGGGTTGTTTGTTTTTTGGTTATTGAGCTGCATGAGCTGCTTGTAAATGTTGGAGATTAATCCTTTGTCAGTTGCTTCATTTGCAAATATTTTCTCCCATTCTGAAGGTTGTCTTTTGGTCCTGTTTATGGTTTCCTTTGCTGTGCAAAATCTTTTAAGTTTCATTAGGTCCCATTTGTTTATTTTTGGTTTTCTTTCCATTTCTCTAGGAGGTGGGTCAGAAAGGATCTTGCTGTGATTTATGTCATAGAGTGTTCTGCCTATGTTTTCCTCTAAGAGTTTGATAGTTTCTGGCCTTACATTTAGGTCTTTAATCCATTTGGAGCTTATTTTTGTGTATGGTGTTAGGGAGTGATCTAATCTCATACTTTTACATGTACCTGTCCAGTGATGAAAAATCTGAAAGTGAAATCAAGAAAACACTCCCATTTACCATTGCAACAAAAAGAATAAAATATGTAGGAATAAACCTACCTATGGAGACAAAAGACCTATATGCAGAAAATTATAAGACACTGATGAAAGAAATTAAAGATGATACAAATAGATGGAGAGATATACCATGTTTTTCGATTGAAAGAATCAACATCGTGAAAATGACTCTACTCCCCATAGCAATCTACAGATTCAGTGCAATCCCTATCAAACTACCACTGGCATTTTTCACAGAACTAGAACAAAAAATTTCACAATTTGTATGGAAACACAAAAGACCCCGAATAACCAAGGCAATCTTGAGAATGAAAAACGGAGCTGGAGGAATCAGGCTGCCTAACTTCAGGCTATACTACAAAGCTACAGTAATCAAGACAGTATGGTACTGGCACAAAAAGAGAAATATAGATCAATGGAACAGGATAGAAAGCCCAGAGATAAGCCCACGCACATATGGTCACCTTATCTTTGATAAAGGAGGCAGGAATGTACAATGGAGAAAGGACAGCCTCTTCAATAAGTGGGTCATGTAGGTTTTATCCTTTATTACTTTAATGTGGTATATCACGTTGCTTGATTTGTGGGTGTTGAACCATCCTTGCATCCCTGGAATAAATTCCACTTAATCATGGCACATGATTCTTTTAATGTATTGTTGAATTTATTTTGTTAATTTTTTGTTGAAGATTTTTGCATCTATGTTTATGAGGGATATTTGCCTGTAATTTTCTTTTCTTAAAGTTTCCTTGTTTGGTTTTGGTATCAAAGTGATACTAGCCTCATAAAATGAGTTTGGAAGTGTTCCCTCCTCTTCTATTTTTGGGAGAGTTTTAGAAGTATTGGTAGTAATCCTTTGAATATTTGGTAGAATTCACCAGTGAAGGCTTCTGGTTCTGGACTTTTGTTTTGTGGGAGGTTTTTGATTACTGATTCAGTCTTCTTACTAGTGATATAATGATATAAACTCTTTGAGATATATGGATGTGTTATGCAGAAATATGACTAATATATACATACAATCATCATTTCAAAGTGTTATTATATTTAAAACTTATTTTTCTTATGTCTGTTTTAACCCAATTTTCTGCAATTAACACATTTTTATAGAAAGACAGTTAACTCTAATTAAAATTATATTTAAAATTAAAATACAGTTTACATATAAAAGTATGCATATGTATATGAGAATATATGTATGAGTTTGTGTATGTGTGTATACATAGATGAAGTCCCTCTTAGAAATCAACTAATTCAAATCTGTACATGGAGAAATTAAAAGACTCTCTCAAGGTCAAGCAACCCAAAGTTGACAGACCCAATAATAAAAGTCTTTAGATTTAAGTATAGCCCCTTTTCAATTCTACCACATGAGTAAAGTACATTTTTATTAATTTTACCTATATGTATAATTTTGTCTTACAAAATGAGGTTGCTGGGTACTTGAGGGTAAGAATCGAAATAATTTTTTAAACAAACAGACAGTAAGTACAATAGTATTTTACTTTTTAAAACAAATCTCATTTCTAATTGCCTTCAAGGTTTGATGTATACCCAATGGCCACAAGTCCAGTTTTTCCACACAGCACTCCTCCTTTAGGGTTTGTAAAAATCAATTAGAAGAGTTATCAGTCAGAGTGGTTAGTGGTTAGACTCAAACCCAAAATAATAACAACATGACAATATTATTTCAAAACCACATGATAATGTTTTCTATTCTAAATATTCAACTTAAGGATCTTGGAATGAATTCACAATTGAATCAGATTCCTAGTAAATTTTTCAGTGCAGTTCATTGAAATGTATTTATTGCCATAACTCAGATACTATAACTTTGGTGTGATATACATAGGTCTGGGGGAAAAAATATAGATTTGGAATTATAACAATAAAACTTGTTCATATAAACGTATATCTTTAGAAAATACATAACAGATGTGCTAATGTGTCCTAAGGTAAATGCATAATGGACAAAGATAATGTTTTCTCCACAAGAATATTTTATTTCTTTCACCTTTTCATCTTTGACGCGCCTGTGTCTTGTTGGCAGTTTGCTCAGTTTCAATTTGGGAAACATAAGTATCAACAAGGTATAACTACTATTTTCTCTTCTGTGTTTTAAATTGTTCATAAAATATTTACACAGATTGTGTATGCCCTTATAGTTACATTGAGAGTCAAGGTTCTAGTTATATGTAGTTTTTCTTGACTTTCTCAATTTTTCATCAAAATGAAGGAAGAAAATTATCAGAATACTCTAAAATAAGCTAGTGTATTTTTAATATTTTTCAAATACTTTGTTTTTGGTGACTTCTCATTTTTTAAATATTTGTTCCACATTTTTAAACTTGCTTGACCTCTGCAGCTATGATTTCAGGGGACCTCTTTTGTTCATAGGAAGGGCGAGAACAAATATTCTTCTATTGATTTTAAATCTTGTTATTCACTCTCACAATTGTTATCCTTCTGTATGAGTAACATTTTCTGTCCAGCAGCCTGGGTTCAAGTTATTGAATTCTTAAAGAAAGGAAAAGGTTGGAAATATATTGTATTTTCTCTAGTCACCATGAATTATGTCCTCTTAAGTCTAGATTAAATGTTTCCACTGGGCCCTACCTATTCCTATTTACTGTTGCTACTCAAATTTTTCATATTAAAATTTGAACTACAAATGATAATAAAACTGTGCACAGAGAAACTATATTAACCATTTATTTTCATAGATATATCATATATAATTTGAATCCTAGAAAATAAATAGAATATAACTACCAAATTAAACTACCAAAAAGCAAGGCACCAAGTAAACTTCTAAATAGAGCAAAATAACATGTTGTTTATCATGGAAAAAAGATGTCAGAAGGTAACTTTATTGTTATTTTCTATTATATAATAGTATGTTGTGTGACACATCCATAAGCCATTTTCACATAGAATATGGAAAGACTGGAATTACATGATACTACACATGAAGGGGCTTATGTTAGCTAATAATAACACATTAAATAAAGTATATAGAGAAGCCAACTTTTCTCTTCTATTTGGACAGCCTAAATGTAGCATGGCCAAAAAAAGGGGATAGTACCCATATAATTTGTCAAGTTTAGTTTATCCCTTTTAAAGTTGCCTATTCTTCAAGGCCAAATGTGTCATCACAAACTATCTATATAAACATATGTATCCAACATGTCATATAAATAATACAGTTCTTATGAATATTGTCTTTACGTCATCCTAAATCCTCATTATGAAATACAAATTTTAAATTTAAATTGGAGCCCATTTTAAAAAGTACTTTAAAATGCACTATGTCATTTACATGGGAGTGCTTCAGGTTTTATTAAATTTGAGCATATTTAGCAGGAGAAAAATGATAGTGTCAAAAATGACAATCTTTAGTTTGTTAATGGAAAATTAATACTTTTTTACTCAGTAATGCCCTATCATCTTGAAATGTCAAGAGTATTTCACTACAATAAATCATATGTGGTCCTTTTACTCAATTTTCTATTTTTAAGGTTGCAGAGGCAATAGAATATTCTCACTATTCCAAAGGTTATTTTACTTAGTAGAATAGGTATATAGCCTAATTGTTACTGCTCTAGATCAGTGCTGTATAATATAATACACGTGGCTATTTGCATTAAAATTAATTAAATTTTAATAGAATTTAAAGGTAAGTTTTTCAGTCTTACTTGAAATATTTCAAGTTCTCAATAGCCACATGTGGCTAGTGGCTACCATATCAGACAGGGCCAAAATTTTCCATCACTTGCAAAGTTTTATTGGACAGCACTGCTCTAGATTATTTACATCCATCTCTTAAATGTATGTACTTCAGGACAAGTTCTACAACTTCCATTTCATGCCTCATGTTGAAAAGAAGCAAACATAAATTTGTGTAGGGTATTAAAATTTAATAAGGATTAGTGCAAAGATAAGAGTTTGGTCTGTTTTTTATAATATGAATAACCTTTGTAATTTGCTATTTATAACTCACTTTCAATCTCCTACAAAAGGAGACTGATAGAAGTAATATATCCCCCTTGGATTATTATTAAGTTTGTATAATATAATCTATATAAAGTGTATAACACATGGTCAGGCACCTAGTAGCATTCAGCCAGTTTTAGTTGTTAAAATGTCCATTGTATCAATAGTAATCAGTAGTTCCATCAAATGATGGAATCTTAAATGGTTTATATAAATTCATTATTATATTATCATATCTTCTTTTCTGCTTTATTCTGTTTTTAACTTTTGTTTTTACTTCTTTGGGACACATCAACAGGTGCTGGTGGGGAAAAAATTTTCCATTTCAGCCCGTTTTGGAATCTGAACAATATTATTCATATGTAAACCCACGGAGGGCATTTAAGCTAGAATAAGACAGTCAGAAAATTAAAACTAGTATTATAGTATTATGGAATTATTAGTTGGTCTCCAGATTATTCAACAGAAATTACAGAAAGTAGGTGAGGGATTTCTAAACAATCAACCTCACAGTTAATGTGAAATCATCTTAATCATATACCTTCTCAGCCCTTTACACCAGTGACCTTTGATACACTGCACTTACCATGAATGTACAGTATATTTCCCTTGTATAATAATTTCTTGCATACTCACTTAGGCAACCGAGCTTAGCACCAGATGTGTTGTTCTTTTCATGTTGAATCTTTTACTGCTTTTCCAAAGGTAGCAATTGATTGTCTGTGAGTGGACTGAGCGTAATTTTTAATTTTGTTCAAAAGCACACCACTCTAACTATAAAACTACAATGAAGTATTTGCTTTTATTTCATTAAATTCTACTGAATTATTTAGCAGTTTAGGACATATTTATTCTATATGGAAAGGGTAAGTCTAGAAAGCTAATCTTATTCAGTTAAAGTAGGTATTAAATACTGGAGTTTGAATCATTCTACCATATTTAACTTACTGCCAAAAGGTACCAGATCTGAACTGACGGTATGTCATATATGAAGACCTGGTATGGAGGTCTTCTGCTATGCATTCTTCAATGCAATTAATGAAAACAATCCAATTTAAAGAACAGTTGTTGGAATTAACATATACACACTACTATATATAAAATAGATAACAAACAAGGACCTACTGTATAGCAAAGGGAACTAAATATTTTGTAATAACCTATAAGGGAAAAGAATCTATGTATGTATCTATCTATCTGTCTATATCTATTTATAACTGAATCATTGTGTTGTACACCTGAAACTAACATGACATTGTAAATCAACTATACTTCAATTAAAAAAGTAAATAAATTTAAAAATGAAGGACAGTTGTTAAAACAAGAAGACATTTTCAAAAAGCATGTTTAATCTTCTATGGTATGATATTATTTGCAATATATATACATGTGTCACAAACTCCCACTTCAATTATATATCTCTAAATCCTATTATCTTGATCCAATTAAAATACATGTTTATTCTCTATTTCTACTGTATATATTCCCTTTCATTTGCTGAATATTATCTTAGAATTTCTTCTGACTTTCTTGGAGTTAAACTGAAGATGTCATTTTCTTTTGCTCCACTCAGGCTCGCATGATAGAGCCTTGGCCTAGAAATAGAGAGAGATGGGTTTGAGTCCCAGACCTCACTCTCTAGGCAGTTCATGGGTCTCAATTTCCTCATCCAAGATTCTTTCCAGAAATAGTAGTATAGAAATATGTGATCATACTTCCAATTTTCTCACTATCCTGATTTCAGTCTCATGTTAGTATATCACAGCTGAACAGATTCTTCACTGCAGATAGTTTGGAAATAGGATTTCTGGAAACTGATTTTCTTAGGGAATAGGGCTAGAAACGAAAGGGAAAGAAAGCGGAGGAACTCATCACAGAACAGAAACCTTTTTTTTTTTTACTATGTGTAGAAAAATGTAGACTAAGTTCCAATGCATTAGTGAAACCTTGGCTTTCATTTTTGTTTTCAAATAATCCTTACCAAAGTAACCAATATACATGCACAAGAATTTCAAACCTGGGACTGATTAGCCTCTTTGCATTTGCCAATTAAAGATTTTTATATTTATTTATGAGGAAATATTTCTTTTCTCTCTGTATTTAATTTTTGATAAGGTATGACAATGTAGAAATTAAGTTAGTGTAGTTTATATCTATACTGAATGATTTTAACTCACTTAATTCTTTTTTTAAATAAATTTATTTATTTATTTAATTTTATTGTTGGCTTCACTGGGTCTTTGTTGCTGCACAGGCTTTCTCTAGTTGTGGTGAGCAGGGGCTACTCTTCGTTGTGGTGCACGAGCTTCTCATTGCAGTGGCTTCTCTTGTTATGGAGCACAGGGTCTAGGCTTGCGGGCTCAGTAGTTGTGGCACACAAGCTTAGTTGCTCCGTGACATGTGTGATCTTCCAAGACCAGGGCTCGAACCCATGTCCCCTGCATTGGCAGGTGGATTCTTTACCACTGTGCCACCAGGAAAACCCTCACTTAATTCCTTCAGTAGTAAATTTGTTAATATCACATAGTGATATCACATCATATGGATGCAGTGATAATCCAGAATTAGATTTCAAAATCCAATAGGATTTTGGTAATATTACTATTACTCACGATAACTTTTCCAACTAAGTTTTACAAATAATCCAGATATTTTTTCCCACGGGCGAGAAAATTTAGTAAGTATAACATGGATCAAGATGTACTATTTGTCAAAATATTTTCCTTTATCCTTTTGGCTATTTGTACCTATTCACTTTGTATTACTTGTTAGCTCTAGGTTTCATAACTGAAATTGGTTTCTAATTAAAGAAAAGGACAGCAAGTTTCTTGGAGGTGATATTTAACTTTAAACCATCAATTAGAGAACCATCAGTGTCTTTCACTCAAATGACTAGTGTGAACTCCTCGACTTCTGCATTGTCCATCTGGAATTTTTTACTTTTAATACTTGCCCTGCCTTTGGATTATGTGTTTCTTTTAACCTGACTGTGTGATTTCTGGTTTTCTTGTTGGTCTGATATTCCAGTATTTATGTATCATGAATTCTTCCTGTCTTTAGCCAGTTCCTTGAAAGCATGAGTGGCATACTGGTATAAAGAGTAACAAATCATTAATATGCTCTACCAAAGGTGGGACCTAGTATTTTTTAGGATCTACCTCTTAGTATGTTTCCTTATGGCTGGAGAATCTGCGACTCTGGATTTAGATTCCTGTCTCTTTGGATGCATGGATTTCAATAACACTTTCTGCCTTCTAACATTAGACCACAAGCTCAATGAAGGCATGCATCTTGGTTTCTGCCTGCCTCACTCTAATCAAGCACCTATAAAAGTAAAACATGCTTCTATACTGAGAGACTCTAATCAATATACATGTAGACATTTTAGTTTCCCTAAAATGTCATAACCTCTATGAAAATCAAATATTAATTATTTACTCAAAACCATTCATCTAATAAGTACTGTGGTCAGAGCAAAACTCCAATGGCCAATATTCTTACAGCATAACTTTGGTCAGTCGGGAAGAAGAAATAAGAACTTCTTACAAATATCTAAAATATAGGAAACTGCCCTATATGCCCAAACAAAATGATAATATTTAATTTTCCATTAGAAACATGCCTTTGGTAGCTCTTAATATATTTAAGAGCTTGAAGTTTGAGGTCCAACAGATCTGAGTTCAAATCCTACCTCTTCCTCCTCTTAGGTAAGTTACTTTAAACCTAATAGCTTAACCTGTTTCTGCTTCAGTTTTCTCATTTGTAAAACTGCTATTAAATGAGAAAATAAACTTAGAACACACAAAGTTTGACGTGTGCTAAATGTGTAAGAATTTCATCTTAGTATCATTATTATTTTACTTATTTAAGACAGATTTCTCTTGTATTAAAAAAAAGAAACTGATCAATATGCAAATATGTTTTGCTCTTCCCTTGTTCCATTATACATGTTTCTACCAGAAAAAAAAGAAGGAATGCTAAATTTTTGTAGTCATTGACTCACACATTCCAATAAAAAGGATTTATTCTTTCTGAAGTATAGACAATTCTTTGTATATTTGAGACATTATAAACACTATAAAATGGATTACTATGTCTACACCCTTTAACTTCCTGGGAAAGCAAATTTGGGGACTTATGTGACATATTTTTATTCTTAGGTTTTACAGTCGTTCCCCTATTAATGACAATGTTTGAACCAATCAATTAGAGATGGTTGAATAAGCTGAATAATATAAGTGAAAAAGAAAAAAAAAGTCTTCCTTAGTACTTGGACATTTTATTCAGATTTGCTTCTGGAAACACTCTAGCTTCAATAAAGTAAATACTAGCAGAAATCTAATTGTTCCCATAAGTGTAGTATTAAATTCTATCACAACATACTGTCTATAACATTTCATACTCTACCTTGGTAGAGTAAATTTGGCAAACAGCTCTGTTAGCAGTGGTTTTGTGTTTATCATGTTCATTTTTCATGAGGTTTCCAAGAAAAAAGGGGTTACAAGCTTGACTAACACAACCAGCAGAAATTTTATTGCCATTCTTCTTTAGTAGTTTTAACTGGTACTTATTCCAGAGGGATGTGTACTAAAAGACATATGTTGCTTAAGATTTTTCTTTACTTTTGTTTCCTTTTCTTTAGCTAGAAAATTTACTATGAGTCAAGAGCAACATATATGCTAAGTAATTACTACCTGGAGATTCTAAAACTGTATATGTTTTTTCTTTATCTTTTCAAATTCTGTCATATTTGAAAACAAGGAACAAAAGGTATGGCTTTCATTACTTTAGTTTAGCATAAAATTGTTTATTGTTTGAACTAGTTAGCAGACAAAATACATATTTTCTCTTCAAATGTTTAGGTTTATAATTTTAAGATAAATGTCTTCTGAATTTATTTAGCATAAAATTCCCATTTGCTATCATAATTTCCCTTTTATAATCAAGAGAAGAATTTTTGTGTAATTTAATTCAGAATACATAGAAATGTAAATAAAAATGTTAAAATAATAACAAAGTAGATGTCCCTTTCTAATATTTTCAGATGAGACAGAGTATTTATCCTTTGGAAACAAACATAGTGTTTTTCATTTCTCAACCAAAGAATAGCTCTACATCAACATAGGCAACTTATGTTTTTTGTTTTGTGTGTGTGTGTGTGTGTGTGTGTGTGTGTGTGTGTGTGTGTGTGTGTGTGTAAAGAAACATTCACATTATGGAACACTAAAACTCTGCATTAATGGAAAGGGGTATTCTAAATGATGCAGCTCAAACATTTTGGAATGATGTTAAATTCAGGAGTGTCTTAATAAATCAAAGTCAGCTCTCCTTTACCAGAATAAAGATAAAATTATTATTGACGTAAAGCCTAAACTAAACAACAGCAACAAACTTGTGCTTTATTAAGAGAATCTCACTTACAAAATGTATATAAAAGCATGCTAATAACTAGGATAGTGAAAAATTCTTTTGTTTTTGAATTTTATTTTTTTTATACAGCAGGTTCTTATTAGTTATCCATTTGTTACATATTAGTGTATATATGTCAATCCCAATCTCCCAATTCATCCCACCACCACCCCCACCCTCAGCCACTTTACCCCTTGGTGTCCATACATTTGTTCTCTATATCTGTGTCTCTATTTCTGCCCTTCAAACCAGTGCATCTGTACCATTTTTCTAGGTTCCACATATATGCGTTAATATGCGATATTTGTTTTTCTCTTTCTGACTTACTTCACTCTGTATGACAGTCTCCATATCCATCCACGTCTCTACAAATGACCCAATTTCGTTCCTTTTAATGGCTGAGTAATATTCCATTGTATATACGTACCACATCTTCTTTATCCACTCGTCTGTCGATGGGCATTTAGGTTGCTTCCATGACCTGGCTGTTGTAAATAGTGCTGCAAAAAACATTGGGGTGCACGTGTCTTTTTGAATCATGGTTTTCTCTGGGTATGTGCCCAGTAGTGGGATTGCTGGGTCATATGGTGATTCTCTTTATAGTTTTTTAAGGAACCTCCATATTGTTCTCCATAGTGGTTGTGTCAGGTTACATTCCCACCAACGGTGCAAGAGGGTTCCCTTTTCGCCACACCCTCTGCACCATTTATTCTTTGTAGGTTTCCTGATGATGCCCATTCTAACCAGTGTGAGGTGATACCTCATTGTAGTCTGGATTTGCTTTCTCTAATAGTTAGTGATGTTGAGCAGCTTTTCATGGGCTTCTTGGCCATCTGTATGTCTTCTTTGGAGAAATGTCAATTTAGGCCTTCTGCCCATTTTTTGATTAGTTTTTTGGTTTTTTTAAATATTGAGCTGCATGGGCTGTTTATATATTTTGAAGATTAATCCTTTGTCTGTTGATTCATCTGAAAATATTCTCTCCCGTTCTGAGAGGTGTCTTTTCGTCTTGTCTGTAGTTTGCTTTGCTTTGCAAAAGGTTTTAAGTTTCATTAGGTCCCATTTGTTTATTTTTGTTTTTATTTCCATTACTCTAGGAGATAGATCAAAAAAGATCTTGCTGTGATTTATGTCAAAGTGTGTTCTTCCTGTGCTTTCCTTTAAGAGTTTTATAGTGTCCGGTCTTACATTTAGGTCTCTAATCCATTTAGAGTTTATTTTTGTGTATGGTGTTAGGGAGTGTTCTAATTTCATTCTTTTACTTTAGCTGTCCAATTTTCCCAGCACCACTTATTGAAGGGGCTCTCTTTTCTCCATTGTATATTCTTGCCTCCTTTATCAAAAATAAGGTGACCATAGATGTGTGGGTTTATCTCTGGGCTTTCCATCCTGTTCCATTGATCTATATTTCTGTTTTTGTGCCAGTACCATATTGTCTTGATTACTGTAGCTTTGTAGTATAGTCTGAAGTCAGGGAGTCTGATTCCTCCAGCTCCATTTTTTTCCCTGAAGACTGCTTTTTCTATTTGGGGTCTTTAATTTTAAGATTTTTGTTCTAGTTCTGTAAAAAATGTCATTGGTAATTTGATAGGGATTGCATTAAATCTGTAGACTGCTTTGGGTAGTATAGTCATTTTCACAATATTGATTCTTCCAGTCCAAGAACATGCTATATCTCTCCATCTGTTTATATCATCTTTAATTTATTTCATCAGTGTCTTATAGTTTTCTGCATACAGATCTTTTGTCTCCCTAGGTAGGTTTATTCCTAGGTATTTTATTCTTTTTGTTGCAATGGTAAATGGGAGTGTTTCCCAAATTTCTCTTTCAGATTTTTCATCATTAGTGTATAGGAATGCAATAGATTTCTGGGCATTAATTTTGTGTCCTGAAACTTTACCAAATTCATTGATTAGCTCTGGTAGTTTTCTGGTGGGATTTTTAGGATTCTCAATGTATATTATCACGTCGTCTGCAAACAGTGACAGTTTCACTTCTTCTTTTCCAATTTTTATCCCTTTTATTTCTTCTTCTCTGCCATGGCTAGGACTTCCAAAATATGTTGAGTAATAGTGGCGATACTGGACATCCTTGTCTTGTTCCTGATCTTGGAAGAAATGCTTTCAGTTTTTCACCATTGAGAATGATGTGTGCTGTGGGTTTGTCATATATGGCCTTTATTATGTTGAGGTAGGTTCCCTCTATGCCCACTTTATGGAGAGTTTTTATCAGAATGGTTATAGAATTTTGTCAAAAGCTTTTCCTGCATCTATTGAGATGATCATATGGTTTTTCTTCTTCAATTTGTTAATATGGTGTATCACATTGATTGATTTGCGTATATTGAAGAATCCTTGCATCCCTGAGATAAATCCCACTTGTTCATGGTGTATAATCCTTTTAATGTGTTATTGGATTCTGTTTGCTAGTATTTTGTTGAGGATTTTTGCATCTATGTTCATCAGTGATATTGGTCTGTAATTTTCTTTTTTTGTAGTATCTTTTTCTGGTTTTGGTATCAGGGTGATGGCGGCCTCATAGAATGGGTTTGAGAGTGTTCCTTCCTCTGCAATTTTTTGGAAGCGTTTGAGAAGGATGGGTGTTAGCTTTTCCCTAGATGTTTGATAGCATTCACCTGTGAAACCACCTGGTTCTGGACTTCTGTTTGTTGGAAGATTTTTAATCACAGTTTCAATTTCAGTTCTTATGATTGGTCTGTTCATATTTTCTATTTCTTCCTGGTTCAGTCTTGGAAGGGTATACCTTTCTAAGAATTTGTCCACTTCTTCCAGGTTGTCCATTTTATTGGCATAGAGTTACTTGTAGTAGTCTCTCAGGATGCCTTTTATTTCTGTGTTGTCCGTTGTAACTTCTAATTTTATTGATTTGAGTCCTCTCCCTCTTTTTCTTCATGAGTCTGGCTAATGGTTTATCAAATTATTTATCTTCTCAAAGAACCAGCTTTTACTTTTATTGATCTTTGCTATTATTTTCTTTGTTTTTATTTCATTTATTTGTGCTCTGATCTTTATGATTTCTTTCCTTCTAGTAACTTTGGATTTTGTTTGCCCTTCCTTCTCTAGTTACTTTAGGTGTAAGTTTAGATTGTTTATTTGAGATTTTTCCTGTTTCTTGAGGAAGGTTTGTATTGCTATAAACTTCCCTCTTAGAACTGCTTCTGATGAATCCCATAGGTTTCAGATTGTCATGTTTTCATTGTAATTTTTCTCAAGGTATTTTTTGATTTCCTCTTTTATTTCTTCAGTTATCTCTTCGTTATTTAATAACGTATTGTTTGGCCTCCACGTGTTTGTGTTTCTTACAGTTTTTTCCCCCTGTAATTGATTTCTCATCTCAGCATTGTGGTCAGAAAAGATGCTTGATATGATTTCAATTTTCTTAATTTTACTGAGGCTTGATTTGTGACCCAAGATGTGGTCTATCCTGGAGAATGTTCCGTGTTCACTTGAAAAGAAAGTGTACTCTGCTGCTTTTGGATGGGATGTCCTATAAATATCAATTAAATCTATCTGGTCTATTGTGTCATTTAAAGCTTGTCCTTCCTTATTAATTTTCTGTTTGGATGATGTGTCCATTGGTGTAATTGAGGTGTTAAAGTCCCCCACTATTACTGTGTTACTGTCAATTTCCTCTTTTAGAGCTGTTAGCAGTTGCCTTATGTATTGAGGTGCTCTTATGTTGTGTGCCTATATATTTATAATTGTTATATGTTCTTCTTGGACTGATCCCTTGATCATTATGTAGTGTCCTTCCTTGTCTCTTGTAACATTCTTTATTTTAAAGTCTATTTTATCTGATATGAGTATTGCTACTCCAGCTTTCTTTTGATTTCCATTTGCATGGGATATCTTTTTCCATCCCCTTACTTTCAATCTGTATGTGTCCCTAGGTCTGAAGTGGGTCTCTTGTAGACAGCATGTATACGGTCTTGTTTTTGTATCCATTCATTTGGTCTGTGTCTTTTGGTTGGAGCATTTAATGCATTTACATTTAAGGTAATTATCGATATGTATCTTCCTATTACCATTTTCTTAATTTTTTTTGTGTTTCTTTGTGTAGGTCCCTTTCTCCTCTTGTGTTTCCTGCTTAGAGAAGTTCCTTTACCATTTGTTTTAGAGCTTGTTTAGTGGTGCTGAATTCTCTTAGCTTTTGTTTGTCTGTAAAATTTTTAATTTCTCTGTAGAATCTGAATGAGATCCTTGCCAGGTAAGATAATCTTGGTTGTAGATTCTTCCCTTTCATCAGTTTAAGTATATCATGCCACTCCCTTCTGGCTTGTAAATTTTCTGCTGAGAAATCAGCTGTTAACCTTATGGGAGTTCCCTTGTATGTTATTTGTCATTTTTTCCTTGTTGCTTTCAATAATTTTTCTTTGTCTTTAATTTTTGTCAATTTGATTACTATGTGTCTTGGCATGTTTCTCCTGGGGTTTATCCTGCCTGATACTCTCTGTGCTTCCTGGACTTGGGTGGTTATTTCCTTTCCCATGTTAAGGAATTTTTCGACTATAATCTTTTCAAATATTTTCTCAGGTCCTTTCTCTCTCTCTCTTCTCCTTCTGGGACCCATATAATGTGAATGTCGTTGCATTTAATGTTGTCCCAGAGGTCCCTTAGGCTGTCTTCATTTCTTTTCATTCTTTTTTCTTCATTCTGTTCCATGGAAGTGAATTCCACCATTCTATGTTCCAGGTCACTTATCCATTCTTCTGCCTCAGTTATTCTGCTATTGATTCCTTCTAGTGTATTTTTCATTTCAGTTATTGTATTGTTCATCTCTGTTTGTTTGTTCTTTAATTCTTCTAGGTGTTTGTTCTTTAATTCTTCTAGGTCTTTGTTAAACATTTCTACATATTTTTGATCTTTGTCTCCATTCTTTTTCCATGGTCCTAGATCATCTTCACTATCATTATTCTGAATTCTTTTTCTGGAAGTTTGCCTATCTCCACTGCATTTAGTTGTTTTTCTGGGGTTTTATCTTGTTCCTTCATCTGGTATATAGCCCTCTGCCTTTTCATCTTATCTATCTTTCTGTTAATGTGATTTTTGTTCCACAGGCTGCAGGATTGTAGTTCTTCTTGCTTCTGCTTGAAAAATTATTTTTGTTCAGATAAATATTTGTCTTAAACTGAGGATTCTTTCCTTGGAAACATTTTCCTATTCCCCACTTATAATGAAATAAAGCAAGCAAAACCTATCTATAAAATAGATACAGGATTGTATCTATTTTATATTCAGTTACATATATATATAATATAGTAAATATTTTTATATATGTATATATATTTATTTTATATATACATATAATGCACTTGTTTTTGCTAAGCATGTTCATATTAAAATTTTTACAACAGTTTATGTTAACATTTGAAAGCAATTATTGATAAAAATTGTGCAGTGTCATTCTTTAGAATATAAATCCTAAAATATTTTCAGTGTTTAGATTACAAAAAAACAATGTGTACAATAGCTATATGCTTATAAAGGGTCATAAGTTTTAGAAATTTAAAGTGGTTGATAACACTGGAAATTATGCAGTTATTTTCCACATTTGAAATTAAACTTCTGAGGATTAATTAAAAATATTTTTATGGGGCTTCCATGGTGGTGCAGCTGTTGAGAGTCTGCCTGTTGATGCAGGAGAAACGGGTTCGTGCCCCGGTCTGGGAGGATCCCACATGCCATGGAGCGGCTGGGCCCGTGAGCCATGGCTGCTAAGCCTGTGCATCCAGAGCCTGTGCTCCGCAATGGGAGAGGCCACTACAGTGAGAGGCCCGCGTAGCGCAAAAAAAAAAAATTTATGAAAAATATGACAATATGTAAAAAATATTTTCACCATGGGCTTAATATCTTGCCTTGAATGAAACAGAATTATACAGCAATACAGAGTAGAATTTCATAAGACAAAAATAATATGGGAAGTTCAATTAAATCTGGATGGCCTCCATGTGAATTCATTTACTTGAAGTTTTCTATGCTCTCATATTTTAACTCTTACCAACCTTTGAATTCAGATTATTTTAAAAACATTTTACAATCATTCACTATCAACATGCCATGGAAATTTTTTTGTTTTAGTTTTTGTTTGGGTTTTAATTTGTTTTTATATTTAGCACCATCTCCTGATAGGCCTCAAAAATATTGTATATTTTATTCATTTTTAGGATTAAACTTTTTTTCATAAAAGTTTGAATAGAAAGATTAGTGATATTTCTAACTGAAGAAAATGATATTTTGAAATGTTTCTAAAAGTTGTGTTTTTCTAATTCTCCAAAGAGAGGCACACACAGAATTCTATGACTCACACATAGAACACATTCTTGTTTTGCTAACAAATCCAACTTCTGTAGCATTAAAAAAAGGAAAAAAAAAAGAAAGAATTAAACCTCAGCTACCTAAATGAGACCTGCCCTAAGAATAGAAGTATGAGAAGAAAGAACAAAAGAGATCTTAAGGAATTTCTCTGTGGGTAGCAGTGTCTTGCTGAATAGCCAACAAATCAAACACACAAACAAAGAGACTAGTCCAAATTCAATCACTAAGTTAGTCATGCACGTCCTTACAGTCATGAGGAAAGCCATATAAATGAGTAATATGCAAAATTTCAATTTGAAATGTCCTTTGATCATTGGAGAAGCTAGTGTTTCCCAAACATTTAAGGAAAAGTCAGTGGTCTTCTGAGGCAAAAAGCTACTGGGAAAAGCCCCACCAAAATATGTAATAGGAGACAGAATACCAGGAAGGGCTTTCTGCTGTCCCCAAACAGCAACCAGGTTAATATCTCAAGCAGCTGTCCTGATCTCTGTGGTCTACGCTTTTAACTAACTTTAATTAAGTGGAACTTTTGGTGTGCAAGGATATATATGCCTGGGATATGAATAAAAGAAACAAACAGCAGAGCCTGGCATATGGTTGCACACACATGCATCATTTGATATTTGATTTTTTGCAAGGATATTTTAACATTTCATGAGAGGTAAAAAAGATGAAAGCAGAAATAGAATTGTCTCTCTGGACTTCAACTTTTTGCCTGCTATTCCTACCATAACAGCTAGTATTAAAAAACACCACAAGCCTTAACTGTCAGGTGCACAGTCTGCAATGTTTAAATGGACCCTGTGGAATTTGGTCCAAAACCAAACCAATTGGTTGCAAGCTATTTTTCTCTTTCGTTAGATGTTCTGCTGCAATATTTGCATAAATGTAACCGTGCTGTCCGTCTTTTAACTTTCACTCAATTAATTATGCTTCCAGCCCCCTGCTGATGGACAAAAATGAGACTTCATCTGCAAATAGCTTCAGCAGTTTACAGCTTATTAAATGCCAAAATCTAGTTAAGACAGTTTGAGAATTCTCATGTCAGGCATTTCAATATGCCATTTCTAACACAAAATTCTTATTAAAAAAATGAACCCACTACTCCAAGTCAGGGAAAAATTTACTGGTATAAAAGTAATGAACAGATTAGAATTTTATACAAATTGTGTACTTAGCATATGTGGTTTACTCTGAGCACACTTAATTGGTTTGCCTAATAATGAAACTGCTATGAGAAAGTTGACAAGAAAATGGTCTCTACAAATTACAAACAGCTTTCATCTATGGAACCACCTTTTATAATTTATATAGAAGTCTGTGTATGATCTGAAAAAAAGCAGATGAATCGGAGTTATATACTCAAATATTCTTTTAAAAGTAACTTTTCTCCTACTTTGCATGACAGGTTTTACATATTGCATCAAACATCTGGTGCATTCACAAGCTAGTATTCTTTATACCATTTGAGTTTATCTCTTCACTTAAGCCAGAAAGAGAAGGAAAGAATAATATATTCAGTAAAGCTAGACAAATAGATAAAACATACAACATTTTGCCTTCAACTATGAAAGGATTGAAGTAATTCTTTCTGTAATTCTGTGTGATAATTGACCTCCCTACATCCCCATGAGTGCACCTATAAAATTAGATAAAATCAAACATCCTTGAGAAACATACTTTTTCATCAGGCATCTAGCATAAAACACTTCACACATTTCTGTACACACTATATTCTCAATGTCTATTTTAGAATGATATTTTTAGTAATAAGATATATGCAATTAAATTTTCTTATTTTAGGGAAGAGAGAAAAAGCATTCTATTTATTCCACTTGAAGAAAGTAAAATATTTACTAAAGAATGTTTTCATTTAATTCAGCATTAAGAATAGTTACTGTCACAGAAAAGTCAGGTATGTTCTTATGGCAATTGGCCATCACTGTTTAATCTGAAGTTGTGGATTTCCTTCTTCGATCTTATGGCATATCATATGGTACTCTACTGTGCTAGATTTTATTGACAAATTGCATCATGTTTATGCTCTTTTCTTATAAACTACCATGATAGAGCTGAATGTGACATAATGATTTATGACAGAAATGTCAGGGATTATTTTAAAAGCAATTTCTGTCTGATCATATACCCATTAACAGCTTTCATAACAAATTCCTAAATACATAGTTGGCATTTGATCAAAAGGAACATATTTCATTGCTTATAGTTGAATATTTGGGACATATTAAGGAAATTCATGTTTCCACTTAATGGCTATGACTGTGGAAACATTCAATGGCTACCAGTATTGCTCTGACAAAAAAAGATATTATACATTACTTCAATAACATGTTATCACCCTCCTTTCTAGAGCTTCTGATAAAAGAGGGGAAAATACAATAAAAATAAGTCAGGTATTTTCTCTTAAATTTTTATGAATCTTTATGATTTCTTATGTATGTTATTAGCAGCTGAAAAGGTAGCCTTCTAGAACTAAAAGGAACTTAGGTAATTTTGCTAACCCAGGAGAAAGAAAAATTTAAAGTTGGTGCAGGCTTATACAAACTTGCATACAAACTTTGTGAAAGTATATAAATTATGTTACAGATGTGGTTAAGCTGTTCTAGAATATCTTGAGATTTTATTTTCTGTGGGTAATTTGTAGGCAGCAAGTGGTAAATGGAACCAATTTTGCTTGATTGACTTTTTTGTTGTTTTTTGGCTAAAAATGTAAGAATTTTTCATTTTCTCAATCCTCAGAAAGACTTGAAGACTTTATAAGATTTAGTCATAGGCAGATGATTTGACCATTTTATCTGCTGCAGTTAAATTCTGAAATACTGTCCGGCAAGAGGGCCACAGATTCATAACTCTAGTGCTATGGATAGAACATAGAATTTATTAAGGGAAAAAAAAAAAACCTTATATGCACAGAAGTAGCAGGATGCACACAGTCCTGTGAAGTTCTATTACTCCATAGCATAAACTAGGCATGGATGTTCTACATGTCAGGGCCAAGGTTCCAGCAGAGGAGACCTGCCTTAACCAGCAGCCTGGAGATGGAATGTGATGGAGGGAGGGGCACTCCCAGAAGGGACCAGCCTCCCTCCCACCCTTACCCCATTGTTTTATATATTTATAGATGAGCCTAAGAGGTTAGAGGACACTTGAATAAAAGATATCTATCATCAAGGAGTCTCCATACCCAGAAACACCACTAAGGATCTTGTAGATTTAGGGTGCTTATCTTGCCTGCCAGGAATGATGAAATCAGTCCAAGGCCCTGACTCTCTGCAGACTGGCTTAGATCAACTGAGCCAGATCTCTGCTAAGAAACCAAAGAGGGTAGGAAATAGACTCTTAGGGCCATCCAGAATGGTCTCTAGTCAAATAGAAACTTACTCTCAGTCTTTTAATGAACTTTAAATGTTCTTTTAGCTCCTCTTTCCTGTTCAGGAACTTCACAAAATCCATTATATTTATAGTTTTAAAAGTTATATCTTGTCTTATACTCTTCCAGCTTCCCGCTTTTTTCCCCCTGTATAGCCAAACTACTCTGAAGAGTTGGCTATAGTTACTCTTTTGCTCACCAGCCTCTAGACAAAACTGTCTTCTACTGTATCACTCCATTGAATCAGTTCTCACTAGGGCCACTGATTACTTCCATAACTCTAAATCCTGAGTATATTACTCAGGCTTCAACTATTTTTTTGTAAAGTAGTCTCTTCTCTTGGTTACTTTGACACTATACTCTCCAGGTTTTCCTAATTCTTCATGACTACAACATTGCACATTTCTTTGCAGATTCATTCTCTGTAACCTGACCAGTACATAGTGGAGATCTGTGAGGCTTGATTTTATTCCATATTTTCCTCTCTTCTAGATACTCTCTACGCAATTTCATCCATGCCCATGGTTTCAATTATTATCTATGTGTTCATAGCTTCCAAAGCCATAGTCTCATTCCATAGTACTCCTCTGAGCTCCAGAAATGGATATCTCCTGGCTAACAGATATTTCTACTTGGATTTCTCAAAAACATCTCAAACCTAACAAGTCTAAGACAAAAACCATGATTTTCATCCCAACACTGGTTTTCTGGTGCTATTCTAGAACAGTGAGTGACAACACAAAATATCCAATTAGAACTAACTCCTAACACATACCTCTTCCATTCAATACCCAGTATCTCAGCAAGTCCTGTCAATTTTACCTTTTAACTATCTCCTAAATTTACATATGTCTCTCCATCACCACATCCATTACCATAGTCTTACCTAACAATAACATTTGCTTAGATTGTCCCTGTAGCTTGGCATTTCCTCTCTTCATCTAAGTACTTATGCTGCAGCTGGACTTAAATTTTCAAAATCAAAGCTTACCATTAAACCCCACACACATTAAATCCTTCAGTGACTTTCCATTTTTCATTGAATAAATTCCTTAACACAGGAAAGGATGACTTTTGTGATCATAACCATATTTATCTTTTTAGTGTTCTCTTGTGCCACTTCACTTATTCCTCTTTGCCATCTGGGCTCTAGGAATTCATTCTGATTTATAGAAATATATAACATGTCTGCTTCCCACACCTTCTGCCAATACCAAGGTCTTCCCATATTGTTGGCAGACTCTGTCAGGATAGAAGTCAAGTGCTAACAACTGGTTTTGAGGCCATTTCTCTAGCTTCATGGAAGCCTGAGGATATGACTCTTGAGCTAACCTTCAATGTAACGTGAAATCAAGGCATCAATAGACAAGAAATGGGATCCTTGATAAATGACAACCTGATTGAGAATACTATGTACAGAAGTAAGCACCTGTACCTTACTTGCAATTTATTGCAAAACCAGTACCTGTTATTAATGAGATGCATCTGCACTGGAGAATGGATTCTATTCACATTATCTCCGAGGGATACAGGACCAGTAGAACATAAAATCCAATGGGACTCATGACTTATTGATTCCCTATCATGAGGTGGCTTGCACTCACCTATTCCTACACTTTGGCACTGTAGGCATCCCCAGTGTAGAGTTCCTGAGTGCCATGAGGCCGCTACTATGCCTTTGTCATGAACTTTGTATGTTTGCCTACCCTGTTATCTCTCTTAAAGCAAAATAAATCGGTGTTGGGTGAAATCTATTGTATCTCATGTATTTTATTATCAATCCCAACTCAGGAACACAGGTGCTAGACAAGTAAAATAGATGTGCCACAAGGAGATAGACTCTTACCTGCACTGTACCACGTTACTTAAATATTCCTCCTCATCCTAATTTCATCTCCATTAATATTTCCTCTGTGAAAACATCTTTAAATGCCAATTTAGTTTACAAATTCTCATGGAACTTTCCTTCAGATCAAAATATCTGTCTAAAATTAACATCTTTTTGTATGACTCTTTTAATATTACCTTCTTATAAGTCCCAGGAAAGTGGGCACCATATCTGTTACATCATATACCCAAGTATCCCCAAACACAAACACTATGCCTGGTGTGTGGGAGAAAGTTAGTAAGTACTTTTTAAATGGAAGAATGCAGAGCAGGTGCTGTGACATCTTATATCATAGGGCTCTGCTCTAGTCTAATAACCTGGGGATTATTATTACATTCCTGGAGGAAGTAACATTAAGTTAAAACCTGAAGTTTCAGTAGTGACTGGGGAAATTAAGAATATTACATTTCAGGCAAGAAAATATCTATTAATGTTGTAATATATGGGGTGTGAGGACAATGTCACATTCAAGTAATTGAAAAAAAATCCAGTGTGGTCAGATTATAACTAATAAAATTGTGAGGCAGAAAGAGACTGTAGAGTTAAGCAGGAGTCAAATCAGGAAAGCTTTGTTATTTCAAATTTTATTTTTTGGCCACACCACAGGGCATGTGGGATCCTAGTTCCCCAACCAGGAATTGACCCCACACCCCTTGTATTGCAAGCATGGAGTCCTAACCACTGGATGCCAAGAAGTCTGAATCAGGAAAGTTTTAATGGCTATGTTAAAGACTTTGTTATACAATTTAGTTAATAGAATTCACTAAAGAAATGTAAAAATGAGATAATGAAATTTTTTTTCCCTTTCTATCCAACTTGGACCCTAATTGTTAGCCTAATTTTTAACACATTTCACTAGTAATATCCTTTACAACTTCTTAGAGTTATGTTTCCATGTCTGTTATTGGTACATGTTTTACTTTAGGTAAGTTAGCATTTATAAGTCACAAAATCTGAGTGACTTAATACAATGGAATTTTATTTTTCAGTTACGTAAAGTTGGTGTAGCTGATGCGTGAGAAGCTTTCCTCCATATAATTTTTTAGAAAACTTAGTATCCTTTCACCTTGTGACTCTTCCAAATTTTTGGCCAACATAGACACAAATTTCTTCCACTCATATTTCACTGGCAACATCATGGCTACATTTAATACAGTGGGACTGGGAAATGTAATATAGTTGTGTTCCAGGAAGAAGGGAGAAATGCTGATCTTGACAGAGATTTAACAATCTCTGTCACAGTTGCTCACAAATATCTGTGCAAATTATACATTCCATAGACAGAAAATACTCATCCTCTCTCCAAAGGACACAATAAAAAATTGCATTGATTCTATGAATGCAGTTCAGTGTCAAGTCTCCAAGAGATCTGAATATGGGTTCTCTTAAGTTAATTTAAAGATTTGTTATCTACTCCCAACTTTATACTCTCCAGCCCCTCTATACTCTTAAATGTCAACCAGGGACAAGAAAATACAACTAAAACTCTTTTTCAGGAAAGGGAAAGTTGTGGACCCAAAGAAGTCTCTGTCTGTTAGTAATAATGAAATGCTTCTGGGCAGACATTGTGAGGCAACTTCCCTGCCAGGGGGAGTTTCCTTGATCACCTCCCTCTGCTTATATTAATTTCCTGAGAGTGCTGGAGCCACAGGTGCATGAATCACGCATGTAGGAAACCTGCTTACTTGTCCTAAACACACCATTTGAATTGTTATATGAGAAAAAAAAAATAAACTACTGTTTGAGATGTACATTTTGGGGGTCTATAGGTTACAAGAGCTGACATTTCTTAGGCTAATCATATGCATTGCAAAAGCAATGCCAGTTTGTGACCAAGGCCATGATGTAGGAAGGAGAAAGCATTTCCTATATGGGGGCATTGCAGCATATCAAGAAGAACCAAGAACATTAATGTTGTGACTAATTCTGTTGGCCAGTTTACAATAGATAATGTGGGGATTGATAAAGAGTATAATTTAATTTATTCAAGGAATGCTGTGTGGTTTTAAAGAGAAAAACAGTTACTACTTACAAATAAAAGCTTTCCCTCAAAGAGAATCAGAAGTAACTTAATAAAAGTGATAAGTGTGCATTGATTAATCACTAGTCCATTGGGGGAAAACGATAAATATAGGCCCTGAAACTCATAATATTCTCAAGGTTAAGTTCAAGTTTATGGATTTGTGCATTTCTTGAATTAATAAATATGAAATTAAAAATGTAAGAGCATTTGAAGAAAAATTAAATATTTATATAAAATAAAATTGCAAAAATACAGATCATTAGAAAGTCATGTATTGCAAAGTATTTTCTCCTAAATGAGTGCAGATTATCTGTTTGCTTGTTCATGGCACCATAGATGACTTTTGTCACAATAGCTCTGGGAAAATAAACATATAAAACAAATATATATTTTGTGGACTAGTTACAATCAGGTTCAAATCCAATAATAAAGAAACCCAATCATTTCTTTGTGTCTTATTCCATTCTTTGTCCTCAATTTCTAGATATTCAGAGCTCACTGCTACCTACTCAGGCACACTTCAGTCTTATTGGCCTTCGGGAATATAGTTCATTCAGTAGAACATTCCTAATGTCTTCCTTTCTCTTACCCTAATCAAACTATCTGCTGTATGTCTCCTTCCTTGAGAACCCTGCATTTTCTTATTTGAGAGTTAATTTGATAAATGTTCATTGTTAATTTTGAGTGTCTGTTCATAATTTAAAGTGTATTCTATGTTTTTATAGGTAGTATCTGTCAATCACACAGAGTTTTCCCGAAGACATGGCCTTAATTCACAAGAATAACATTAAATATAGAAAGAAAGGCAATCTTCAGGGACTTCAAATTTGCCTTCTTCTCTAGTCCACATATTCATTTTTTGAGCACTGTGTCATATACAAAGGAGTGTGTATTAATATTATCTCTCTACACCCTACTCTCTAGCCAATGTATGCTTTTGCAATCTCCAGAGTATGCCATGTTCTCTTACCTCTGAGTCTTTGGAGATGATTTTTCTCCTAAGAAATATTCTCTGCAAGAAGTCTTGTGCTTGATCTTCAATAAATTTTTCAATACAACTCAAGATCACTTCTTTATGATGGCATCTTCCATTCCTGCCTGTTACCCATCAGATTACATACTGAGCCCCATCTTCTAATATATCACTTACCACATTTTATTGTAACTGTTTTCTAATTCACCTTTCTTATCAGTAAAATTTGTAAGTTTACTGAGGGCAGGAATTTATCTTTGAATCTTTGTAGAAATCAGAACTTTATCTTGGTAATCAGTACAAAGAAATATTTGTGGAATGGGTGAATGAATGAATACAAAGTTAAATCTGTGGTGGGAACATTGTGGTGGGTAAGTTCCTTATAATAAAATAGTCAAAGCCAATATGTGAATTAGTGAGAGGTGACATGTGCAAATTATAATGTTTGATCAATTGAAGGTAACTGAATTGTAATAGACTGGCTTTTCTTTCGTGATTATAGAGTGAAATATTCCAAAGAACACATTAGTTGACATTCATAATCTTTCTGATATTCACTGTGTAGCATTAACATTATTTCCCTTTGATAGACAGAATGTTTCTGAGCCATCATTATAACCCTATTTTTTTGTTTATTTTACCAGTGGCATGAGGAGCACAAATTGACCTTAGGCCACCTTCAAGAAATCCCGAGTTCAGTGGAATTATTATTGGGCTCATCAAATTCTTCCTCCCTGGAACACTCAAATAAGTCTCAAAGCTTGTAACTAGATATAATCATGAGAGACATCACCCACACTTTCACCCCCTGTTATCTGTATCTGGAACAAATAAACATCATACACTTTACTCTGTCACAAAGCATATATCATATGTTATAAGAACACTTCAGCCTCATAAGATATTTTTCATCCTTAGCAGTAACTGTATTGAATAGGTCTTTCTACTCTTCTGCAAGGCCTTTTGATTCTAAAATAGCCAAGATAACCATTAGATAATCAAGTGCATGCTAAGACCAGTGAATTACAAAGGAATTATCCCATTACCTCACACTGGGAAGTAATTTGGATACTGTGGTTTGCAGGATATCATTCAAGACAGGAAAAGAAATTCTTGTAAAAAATAAGTGCCTATTATAGTAAGGAAACATTGCTAACTCTGTCCTCCTCCTGATGGAAGGGTCTAATATAATCAATCTAAAGACTGGCAGTGTAGAACTATGTCAGGTACTCTGGGGTTCTCAGTGTTTGGAACTCATCAATGAGTCTAGTGAACTCACCCTTGGCCATGAAATATTTGTGTTTTTCAGATTATCCTTAACTACCAGCATATAATTTCTATGAGAACAAGCTTCTTTTTAGTTTTGTGTTTTTTATTACTTTCATTGCTGCATCATCAGAGCTTGGACCAGGGTCTGGCACATGATAGGAACTCAATAAATATTTGTTGAATTAATAATACTAATCTTTGTGTCCATAGGTGCTTTGTTTTTGAATCCAGTTTTTGGTATCAGTAGGCTGACAGAAAAGGCAAATAACAATCATTCTTAGTATGGGTTATCCTGATCTTTCTATTATTTAAAAAATATATATCATCCTTTGTGCATGTCTTTAGGTGAGAATTCACAACAGAAATGAATATTCTCAGACCCCAGACCATTCCAAAGTGTCCAAACTATGGATCCCTTCCCCATCTTCCTTAAAACTAATCATCATACAATGCTTGCTATTGCCCAAGAATCTATGTATAGCTCTATCCCATCCTGTCTTTTTAAATAACTTAATAACTATATACACTTGCAGTTATGCTCATTTAGAAGATTTCTTCCTTCACTAGTCTGTACAGGCTCCAGAATCTGGGTTTTAATGCTGGTTTATCATTCAAAGACTTGATTTATTTATTTTTTTCATTATCAAGATTTTGGATAGAGGTAAATTCCTGATGTGACGATTGGAGAGAAAACTTCTAGAAGTTTATTGCTGTTTTTTCATGCCAGAGGAAACTCACCTGATAAGCTGGAACTAATATGGTTTCTTTAACTTAATGGAAGAACCTGGTTGTCAGAGATTAAGTGACATAGGACAGATTTTAACAATCACATTGCTGGGAATAAATTGATACTGAGATTTTTGGTTATGGCCAATGAATTATGGGGTTCCCAGAAATAAATCCAACAGGCAGAGTACCAAGGCCTCATATGATTTACATAACAACCAAAATAAAAGGAAAAAAATGAAACGTCTTCCAGTTTTGGCAAACAGAAGACTTCAGACACCATATTAGAAATTCATGGTCTTTTTTCCAATTTTGTGCACTTGAGTCCCTTCACAATCCAGAGTTTTTGAATAAAGAGTAGGCAGGTTCCTTGAGGAAGGACTCTGTATTTATCTTTTAGACAAACAAAAACAATAGGTGCTCCTCACTTTTTGCCTTATACCCTCTCCAGTAGCTCAGAGGAAATTTCAGCTCATTATTTCTGTATGATAAATAAACACTATTTCATTTCACTCTTTTTATATTGAATTTTTTCCCTCTTCCTTTTAAGACTATATATCACCCCCTGACACACACACACACAATTATGAAGTCTTAGAAAGCTATGATCAAGTTTTATCCATTTTTCCACTTTATACTTTTCCATGTTTGCTGTATTGTATTGAATTGAAACTATAATTCCTTTCGAAGTTGTTTTCTCTGCCTAAAAAACAATGAACCACAATAAAACCTATTTTAAAAATGTGTTTTCCCTCAATTTCAACATGCTTTTGTACTTAACCAGTTCCCAAATAATGATACAACTAAGGAAGAATATGTGGAAGATCCCAAATCTTTGGATATGGTGAAATGGCATGTTATTTAACAATGGAAACAAATACTCTGCCTATGATTATATGTTTCATATCTTCTTTCTATATTGACACTGTTGAGCCATAAACATGTATATCTGCCAACTAACCACTGAGACCAACTATTAGTGTAGCAGAGAGGGCAGGTGTAGTGTAGCAGAGAGGGCAAGCAGAAAGAAGAAAGAAGCAACTGTATCACACTCATGATTAGTAGAAGAGAAGGGAGTGTAGCATTACAAGAGAAGGGAATTTGAAAGCATTCAGTTTTGATACCCCAAAATATATCAATAAGTTTTTCATAATTTGGAAAATATGTTTATATTTTATTAAAATTAGTAAGTTGACTCACATAAAACCAAAATTATTAAGTATGAAATATGAAGCATATCATTATTTGGTCTGCACCCAAATTCTCTAGCTTCTTCATTACCATTTATATTGAATTACTTGAATTTTGAATCATTTTCTTTTTTCAATTCTATGCCTTTTGCAAAGGCATATGGCTTTCATACTTCTTCATCTTTTCAGCTTCTATTCTTCTCATCCTTTGTTTGGGTTTTATAGAAGCAGATACAAGATAAGGTTTAGGAAAAACTGGTAGAGAAGTGGGAAAGTTGGAAAGGGAAGATATAAGAAAAAGCAAAATGTGTGCTGTCAAGCAAGTTGATCCTGAAGGTAACTGGATATTAATGCTGTGGGAACTCTGGTGATATGGAAGAAAGGAGCCTGGAGCTGTCTTACAAGAGAATTAATGGCACTAAGTATTAATTCACTTACTTCTGGCAATCATTGTCTAGTCAGTCACTCATTTATTTTTAAAACTTTGTTTACCTAAATTATCTCTCTTATGCCAGAAATATTTATTGTCAGATTCTTATTTGACTTCTCTGTCCTGTTTCACCTTGTGGACAAAAGCTCAGATTTCTGAAAATAATCATACTATGAAAAAATAGAACTCTACAATGCAGATTTGAAATGTAAATACATACTTCCAAATCTTTGTTTTTATGAAAAAAGGCATTATAAGAATATTCATAAGAAGCAAAATGAAAGTCTACATATTCAACCTTATCTTTCTTAGTTGTTTTCAAAGCTATTCTGGAAAATTAATTTGAAAACAAGGTAAGTGATTTTAGCAAAGGTGCTGTGCAAGTTATGTTCTGCTTTGTTTGGGGTCTCCATGAGAGTGGAGAAAATTCTTCATTATTTTAGTTTTCATTTACTTTTTACTGTTATAATGCCAAACTATATACAGTATATCACAATAAAAGCGAACATGTTAACCTTATGGTGCTTTTTTAGTGTTAATGATGATGTTTTTCATTGTTTGTTTTTGCAACAAATCATTATGGTAACAATGGAAAAAATAAACCTTGTAAAACATTTTATCATCTATTCATCTTAAACAAAAATTTCACATATTTCAATGTGGTGCAATATTGCAGTACAGAATTATGCAAATTAAAAGGCATTTCCACTTGCAGAAAAACTGATTGTTATTACAGAGACTGAGGAATGAAAGTAGACAAAGAAAGTCACCTGTGTTATGTTGCAGCAAAAAGTTTTACAGCACTCAAAATCTAGTTATGTTAATAACTCAGTCATAATCAAATACATATTTTCATTATGTGTACATTTGCAGGCCCATGCTGGCAATTAAGATGTCATCGAAAGGGTGAAAATAAAACAAAGCTAAGAGCAAGTGACACACAAAAAATACAACAGAGTATTAGCCTATCCTAAAAATAGTTTGTAAATCATTTTGAAAAATATGAGCAACAGTTGATCCCAGAAGAATCTATGTAAAATAAAAGATCCAAATATCAAATCTAAGTGATGCTGAATAATATTTGCTCATTTGGACTATGATCATCATATTTAAAACTCTAGATTCCAATCTTTAATTTGTATAACCCTTACATCTTTTTACCACTGTATAAGTGTACACAATGTAAAAAATGAAAGCCCTCTCAAAGGGTTGTTGAGGCTCTTCTTAGCATCACTTCTCAAGGTGTACACTGTGGGCCACCTAACTCAGAAACAAACAGTTGCATGCTAGCTGACCATGACAGAGCCCATCTGAGACCAATTAAATGAGAATCACAAAGGGGCAGTGGTGGGGAATCCACATTTTTAACAGGGCCTGCTGCTGATTCTTGCCACCTAATGGCTACATTAGGGAAGATTTAGGTGGGACTTTAATTATTATAAATTTATTATATTCTGACATACTTTCTCAAGTATTTGAACATTAAAATTACAAAATATTTTGAAAGATCTTTCTCTAATCAAAATAAAATATCTTTGCAAAATAATATTATATTAATAATAAACATATTTTCCATAAGATTTCAGCAAAAGAGAGAGTGTTTCAAGCTAGTATGAAAGATAATGGAATTTCAAAATATTTTAAGCTCTCTTTAAGGAATGCTCATTTTTTTCATCTCTTCATATATATATATATATAAATGAAGTATAGTTAATTTAAAATATTACATTAATTTCAAGTATACACATAGTGATTCAATATTTTCATAGATTACACTTTATTAAAAGTTATTACAAAATAATGACTATAATTCCCTGTGCTGAACAATATATCCTTGTTGCTTATCTATTTTATACACAGTAGTTTGTATCTCTTAAGTCCATACCTCTTTCTTGCCCCTCCCCACTGGTAACCACTAGTTTGTTTTCGATACCTGTGAGTCTGTTTCTGTTTTGCTATGTACATTTGTTTTATCTTTTAGATTCCACAAATAAGTGATATCACATAATATTTGTCTTCTCTGTCTGACTTATTTCACTAAGCATATTTTCTAGGTCCATCCATATCGTTGCATAAGGCAGAAATTCATTCTTCATTTTTTATAACTGAGTAATATTCCATCATATATGTATTCCACATCTTCTTTATCATTTGTCTGTTGATAAACACTTGGTTTGCTTACATATATGGCTATTGTAAATAATGCTGCTATGAACATTGTAGAGCATGAATCTTTTTGAATTAGTGGTTTCATTTTTCCAGATATATACCCAGGATTGGAATTGCTGGATCATATGGTAGTTCTGTTTTTATTTTCTGAGGAACCTTTATACTGTTTTCCATAGTGACTGCACCAATACACATTTCCACAAACAGTATACAAGGGTCCCCTTTTCTCCACATCCTCTTTAGTTATTTATAGACTTTTTGATGATAGCCATTTTGACAGGTATGAGGTGGTATCTCATTCTTGTTTTGATTTGCATTTCTCAAATAATTAGTGTTGTGGAGCACATTTTCATGTGTCTGTTAGCCATCTGGATGTCTTCTTTAGAAAAATGTCCATTCAGGTCTTCCATCAATTTTTTATTGTTTTTTTTTTTGATATTAAGTTGTATGAGCTGTTTGTATATTTCAGATATTAACCCCTTGTCAGTCATATCATTTGTCTATATTTTCTTCAATTTAGTAGAATGTCTTTTTGTTTCTTCGATGGTTTCCTTTGTTGTGCAAAAGCTTTTAGGTTTAATTGGGTTCCATTTATTTATTTTTGATATTATTTCTGTTGCCTGGGAGATAGATAAAAAATATTGCTATGATTTATGTCAAAGAGTGTTCTGCCTATGTTTGCATCTAGGAGTTTTATGATTTTGAGTATTACATTTAGGTTTTTAATACATTTTGAGTTTATTTTTGTATATGGTGTGAGGAAACATTGTAATTTCATTCTTTTACATGTAGCTGTCCAATTTTCTGAACACCACTTATTGAAGAGACTGTCTTTTCTTCATTGTATATTCTTGCCTCTTTTGTTGTAGATTAATTGACCATAGGTGTGTGGGATTATTTATGGGCTGTCTATTCTGTTCCATTGATCTATGTGTCTGTTTTTGTGCCAGTACTGTGGTGTTTTATTTAGCTTTGTAGTATAGTCTGAAGTCAGGGAGGGTGATGCCTCCAGCTTTATTCTTTTTTCTCAAGATTGTTTTGGCAACTTGGGGTCTATTCTTGTTCCATGTAAATTTTGGGATTATTTGTTCTAGTTCTGTTAAAAATGTCATGGGTATTTTGATAAGGATTGCATTAAATCTGTAGATTGCTTTGAGTAGTTTGGCCATTTTAAAAATATTAGTTCTTTCAATCCAAGAGTATGAGATATATTTCAATTTCTTTGTATCATCTTCAATTTCCTTCTTCAATGTTTTACAGTTTTCAGAGTATAGGTATTTCACCTTCTTGGTTAAGTTTATTTCTTTGTATTTTGTTCTTTATGATGAGATTTTTAAATGAGATTGGTTTTTCTTGTTTTTTTCTTTCTGATAGTTCATTATTGGTGTGTAGAAAAGCAACATATTTCTGTGTATTAATGTTGTATCCTGCAACTTTACTAAATTCATTTGTTCTAATAGTTTTTTGGAAGACTTTAGGATTTTCTATACATAGGATCATGTCATCTGCAAATAGTGACAGTTTTATTTTCTCCCTTCCAATGTGGATGCGTTTTATTTCTTTTTCTTATCTGACTGCTGTGGCTAGGGCTTCCAATACTATGTTAAATAGAATTGTTGAAAGAGGGCATCCTTGTCTTGTTCCTGAATTTAGAGGAAAGGCTTTCAGCTTTTCACCATTGAGCATGATGTTAGTTGCAGGTTTGTCATAAATGAACTTTGTTATTTTGAGGTATGTTCCCTGTATACCCACTTTGATAAGAGATTTTATCATGAATGGATATTGAATTTTGTCAAATGCTTTTTCTGTGTCTATTGAGATAATCAGGGTATTTTTATCCCTCTTTAATTAATGTAGTATATCACACTGATTGATTTGCAAATATTGAACAATTCTTGCATCCCTGGAATAAATGCCACTTGATAATATCATATGATCCTTTTTATATATTGCTGGATTTTGTTTGCTAATATTTTGTTGAGGAATTTTGCATTTGAATTGATTAGAGTTATTGGCCTGTAATTTTCATTTTTTTGTCTAGTTTTGGTAACAGGGCAATGGTGGCCTTGTAGAATGTATTTGGGGATGTTCCATCCTCTTCAATTTTTTGCAATAGTTTGAAAAGTATAGGTGTTAGTTCTTCTCTATATGTTTGGTAGAACTTCTCAGTGACACTGTTCAATCTTGAACTTTTGTTTGCTAGGAGTTATTTTTATTACAAATTGAATTTCACTACTAGTGATTGGTCTCTTCAAACTGTCTGTTTCTTCTTATTCAGTCTTGGCAGGTTGTATGCTTCTAGAAATGTATGCATTTCTTCTTGGTTGTCCAATTTTTTGGCATGTAACTATTATAGTACCCTCTTATGACTTTTTCTATCTCTGTGATATCAGTTGTTATTTCTCCTCTCTCATTTCCTATTTTGTTTAATTGGGTTCTTTCTCTTTTCTTCTTGGTGAGTCAAGTTAAAGTTTTATCAATTTTGTTTATCTTTTCAAAAAACCCAGCTCTTAGCTCTTAGTTTCACTGATCTTTTCTATTAAATTTGGTTATTTTGGGTTTTTTTTTATTTTTCTGGTCTCTGTTTTATTTATTTCCTCTTGGGTCTTTAATATTTCCTTCTTTCTGCTGACTTTGGGCTTTGTTTGTTCTTCTTTTTCTAATTCTTTCAGATGGTAGCTTAAGTTGCTTGAGATTTTTCTTGTTTCTTGAGGAAGGCCTGTATTGCTATAAATTTCCCTCTTAGAACTGCTTTTGCTGCATCCTATAGATTTTGGAGAGTTTATTTCCATTTTCATTTCTCTCTAGTTATTTTCTGATTTCCTCTTTGATTTCTTAATTCACCCATTGTTACTTCAGCAGCAGAATATTTAGTCTCCACATGTTTGTTCTTTTCTCATTTTTCTTTCTGTAATTGATTTCTAGTTTCATATCATTGCAGTCAGAAAAAAAAATGCTTGATATAATCTCTACCCTCTTAAATTTGTTGAGACCTCTGTTGTGGCCTAGCATGTGATCCATCCTAGAGAACATTCCATGTACACTTGAAAACAATTTGTATTTTGCTGCTTTTGGATGTAATATCCTCTAGATATTTTTTAAGTATAACTGATCTATTGTGTCCTTAAAATCACTGTTGCCTTATTGATTTTCTGTCTGAATGATCTCTTCATTGATAAGTGGTTTGTTAAAGTACCATATTATTATTTTGTTATTGTCATTTTTTCCCTCTATGCCTGTTATATTTGTTTTATATATTTAGATGCTACTCTATTGGGTGCATATATGTTAATGAATGCAATATCCTCTTCTTTATTGATCCCTTTATCATTATATAATGCTCTTCTTTGCCTTTTGTTATAGCCATTATTTTAAAGTCTATTTTGCCTAAGTATTGCTTTCTTGTCAGTTCTGTTTACCTAAATATATATATTTCCACCCCCTTACTTTTAGGCTGTTTGTGTCTTTAACTCTGAAGTAAATCTCTTGTATGCAGCATATAGATGAGTGTTGTCTTTTTTTTTTTTTTAAATTGACTCCAGTCAGCCACCCTATGTCTTTTGGTTAGAGAATTTAGTCCATTAACTTTTAAGTAATAATTGATAGGTATGTACTTATTGCCATTTTATTCCTTATTTTCCAGTTGTTTTTGTAGTTCTTCTCTCTTTATTTTACTTCTTTTTGCTTCTTTCCTTGTGATTTGATAATTTCCTTTAGTAGTTTGCTTGTTGTCCCTTACTTTTTAGCTTTTGTGTGTCTGTTGTAGATTTTTTACTTGTGGTTATCATGGGGTTCATATATGTTGACCTATAAATGTATCTACTTTTTTTTTGAAAACTGGTAGTCATTCAAACACATTTTTAGTTCAAACACATTCCAAAAGATAGACATTTTTACTCTTCTCCCACACATTTTGTGCTTTTGGTGTCATATTATACATCTTTATGTTTATCCCTTAATTGTTTTGTAGTTATAGTTACCTTTACAATTTTTTAACTTTTAATCCTTCTTATTAGCTTATTTAAGTGCTTGATCCTCAGACCTTACTATATATTTGCTTTTCCTACTGAGATGTTCCCTTTCCTATAGATTACTTTTTTCCACTTAGAGAAGACCCTCTAACATTTTTTGGGGGTAGGTTATTAATGAACTGTTTAATTTTTTGCTTGTCTGAGAAGTTCTTTATCTCTTCTTAAATTCTAACTGCTAATCTTGCTGGGTAGAGTAACCTAGTTTGCATGTTTTCTCTTTCACTACTTTGAATATGTCATGCCGCTCCCTTCTGGCTTGCAAAGTTTCTGTAGAAAAACAGATGATAGCCTTATTGGATTCCCTTGTATGTGACTCTTTGTTTTTCTTTTGCTGCCTTTAGAATGCTCTCTATGTTTAACATTTGCCATTTTAATTATGATACGCCTTGATGTGAGTCTGTTTGGCCTCTCTGTGCTTCCTGTACCTGGATATCTGTTTCCTTCTTCAGGTTTGTGAAGCTTTCAGCCATAATTTTCTCAAACACATTTTCAAATACATTTTCAATCCCTTTCTCTCTCTCCTCTCCTTCTGGGACTCCTATAATGCAAATATTTGCACACTTAATGTTTTCCCAGAGATCTTTTAAACTGTTCTCATTTTTTTAAATTTGTTTTTCTTTTTGCTGTTTTGATTGGGTAATTTTCAGTATTCTAGCTTCTAGATCACTTTCTTCATTTCTGATTGAGTCTTTATATTTTCTAGTTTCTTGTTAAAATTCTCACTATGTTCATCTATTCTTTTCCTTAATTCAGTTAATATTCTTATTACTAATTCTTTGAATTCTTTATCTGGTAAATTGTTATTTCTGTTTCATTATTTTTTCAGGGGTTTTCTCTTGCCTTTCAATTGAGACTAATTCCTCTGCCTTTTCATTTTACTTAACTTCCTTTCCTCTATGAATTTAGGTAAAACAGTTACCTATTGCAGTCTTGAAGTGCTGTCCTTATGTGGGAGCATCTCTATACAGATTGCATGTGTCCATGCCTTTGTTGGGAGAATTGGATTTGATGTGAATTCAAGTCACATCTTTTATCAGGGTGTACTGGCAGCTATCACCTTGGTAAGAGGTGGGACTGGATGTGGAGTGGCTAGAGCTGGAACTGGCATGAAGCAGGGCTTCCTCTCTACTCAGTGGCCATTGCTGCCCTATCAGGGGTGGTGTCTGATCCCGAGTTGCTGGAGCAGAAGCCCTGAGATTTAGCCTCGAGCTAGCTCTGTTCCCTTCAAGTGTGTGCTTTCCCTCTCCCAACACCAGGACCCTTGCCCCAGAGGTGGAGCGTGCTGAAGCAAGGGGGCATATGTGGCCTCTCAGATCATGTCAGCCACAGACAGGTGTCCAAGCTGCCTCTGATACACTACCTGTCCAGGCACCAGAAATTGTTTCCCTTACTCTGCTCAGATGCAGCTTTGGATCCAAGTCCCTTTGTCTCTCACAGCCAAACACTCCCCACAGCCTCTGCTGCCCCTCCCCCATTGTGGATCTGCATCTCAAGGCAGGCAGGACATGCATGGACTCTTGGCATGTATTGTGGTGTGAGCTGTTGACTGTGGGTTGACTGACTGCCGTCAGAGTTCTGGGGTGTTTCTGATGCACTGCTTGAATAAATACCAACAATGGCTTTCACCACCCCACCCAGGTGTCACTGTGGCACCAGGTCACCTCTGTGTTCCACAGCTGAGTTTTCTCCCTGGTCATGGCAGTCTTATATCCAGTGCCATGCTGTAATGTGGAGAAAGTGGGCCTGGAGCATTCACTTGGCTTGGGCTGGTGTGCATGCTGAGGCAGTTGGGAGAAACCTACAACCACTAGCATGGTCTTCAATCTGCTCTCTCCACCTTGCCTAGGGGCAGGCCAGCACACAAATGCTCCTCACAAGTGGAGTCCAACAGCCTTCCTGTTAGTCTCAGCAGTCCTCCAACCAGCCAAGGGGGCTCCTCTTTCCTGTGTAGGACCTCAGTGTTGGGGTGCCCTATCTGTGGTCCAAACTCCCTCCCCAAGGACAGTCTCTGCCCATGTAATCTCCCTTTTCCTCTGAGTCCCCTCCCAGAAGCACAGGTCCTGAATTTGTCACTTCTCTTCTCTTCCTACCTGATTATATGTGTGGATCATTCTTACAGCCTTGGTTGTACAGGAGTCTTTCTGCCAGTTTCCAGTTAGTTTTCAGTGAGGACTGTTCCACATGTAGATGTAATTTTGATGTTTTCATAGGAGGAAGTAAGTTCTGTGTCTTTCTCCTTCACCATCTTAATTGGTCTCCTTTATTTATATATATTTTTAGTCTTTGTCTAAGATTGCTAATCTTCTTTTAAATTTTGGTTCTAAAGTCTCAGAACTGTTCATATTCGGATATTATTCTAGTACAGATGTAAAATTTTTGGTCTTGCTATAAGATAATATGGTTAGGCACTTTAGCAATTATAGTAACTATTAAAGTACTATTTGTTCCCTGTCTTATTACAAAATGTACTTAAAATATTCCACATAACTTCCAGGGAACATATAGTTTTAAAATTACTACCAAAGGGAAATGAGGAGAAAAACAAAATGTATCATATAGAAATTCATTCTGCCAGTTAGTGTGTAGACCCCAAATTTAAGTTCTACCCACAGCAAACAATAATAGTCAATTATCATCATCATCATCATAATAATAAAGTAAATAAATAGGACATGGTGGATATGTTTATGGCATAGATTATGGTAATGATTTCATGGGTATGTACTTATCTCCAAACACATTGCATACATTAAATTTGTACAGTTTTTGAGTGTCAGTCATACCTCAATCAAGTAGTTTTTTGTTTGTTTGTTTGTTTGTTTTGGTCACGCCATGTGACATGCAGAACTTCCCCAACCAGGGATCGAACCCATGCCCCCTGCATTGGAAGCATGGAATCTTAACCACTGGACCACCAGGGAAGTCAGTACTATTTTTTCTTTTCAAAGCAATTAGTGAACAAATAAATGAATTAAAAAACAGGGACAAAACTAAGATAATTTTATATATATATATATATATATATATATATATATATATATATATATGCACTCTCTCTGCTCCAAATTTGGATCATGTGACCCAGTTCATATACCATAACATACAAAAATTGACAGCATAGAGTTCACAGCCAGAGGGAGGTAAGCCAACTTCCATGATCTGTCACCCTCAGAGACTCTCACTCTTAGGTTGGGGACCACATCTACTGGCTCTCATAATAGTCCGTGAATAACTCTGCTGTAACACACACTTTCTACCCAGCATTTTAATTTTCTGTCTATTGTCTTCCATCACTACTGGACTATAAACTCCCAGAGAGCAAGAAATGATGCTCTTTTTCTTGGCATATCCAGCACCTCTACTATATCCAAGTACTCAACCAGTGATTGTTGAATGTTATGAACAGAGCAGGCTTCCCTATACAAAATTGAGGGCTACCTTCACTACACCTCTTGTTTGGGAGAAATAATACCAGTGTCCCAGGCTTCACTCATCAGTGACAAACTCCTCCTTTTTTTGCCAAGAGATTAATTTTATCCTTATGCAAGTTGAACTCCTAGCAGATTATCCTGGTAAGAACTCACAATTTTGGCATGTATATAATCTCCCCCTAGAGAGTGCTTCCTACTACCTGCATGGGGTTCACTATGTACTATTTTTGTGAGAGCTATCACAGAAGGGTCACAGACCCACTTGAGACTGTACATGTGTCAGGTCACCATTTATTTACCCTTGTGTATTTAGATGTGTGTGGAAAACTTGTATCTGTTAGTGGCAGTTACTTATTGTAACTGAGGAAGGAAAAGCAGTATTACTGCATATGGGCCCTCAACCCCAATCAACTACTCTTCCCAATGCATGCATCTGTCCACGTGGCTAACTTTTAATATGTATATTTTTACATTATGTAAGTTCTTAATTAGCCTGTCTTGTTTAGATTGCATACATCATTATATCTGACATTGTTTTAACTACTATGTGATCGATAAGATTCCTTTAAGAAACTATGCTTTTAAAGACAAAAGTACCATGCTGAGAGGGGTGACTTACTTATATCCCACATTAGTGGGTGGTTACCCTATTTATAGGATCTTTAAAACAAGTACATTTTTAACGAACTAAGGTGAATAAAGGCACAACTAAAAACTGTCAAAAAATTCCTTAAATTCACACCATGTAATAGATATGAAAGTTATATCATATAACTCTCTTAAAAAATTATACTGTAGTGAAAATGAAGTTCAACTTGTCTTGCTGAGTTGCAAATTTAAACCATTGCACAAGCTTTTTAAAAATTTCATAGCTTAGATTAATGTATAATAAACTCATATGATTTATTTTAGCTGAGAACATTTTATTTTGATTACATAAATATTATAGTAGTACTAAAGATCTAAATGTGATACCACATGAATAGTAAAAATTAACAAAATATCCAGAAATTTAAAGCTGGTAAACCTTGGTTGCAGAGAGCAGAAAAAAATAACTCAAATGGCACTAAGGTTTATATCACTATATTTTATGAACCTTAGAATATCTGAAGCTATTTAGTAAGACTATTGGATTATAAAACTTGTTTTTGTTATTTATTTTTTAGAATTGAGTTTTCATAAAAATATAAAGTTGGCTTGAATTTGGGTTATTTTATATGTTTTTTATTAGGCCTTTTGCAGATCTTTTCCCCTCTGATCTTAGAATCCCATACAGGCTTAGTAGTTTCTAGATGTGAATCACTTTCATTGATTTTGCCAAAGTTAAATAGTTCCATTTTCCTGAATACTTGGGACACTTTTAAGCTCAGGAATATTTTCTTTTGTTATAGATTTGTTCTTTTTCTTACTTTTTTTTATCAGAAATATTATTTTACCCAGATAGGCTTTTACTTTCTGTCATTGAGGTCTATTCTTTCCTCATAATTTTTATATTTTTGTCCTTTTTCTTAGGCTATTTGAATTCTATAAATATTTCTCAAGTGTGAACTGTGCATCCATGGTCTTCTGCATTATGTAGTTTGCATTACAAATATGTGCCTTTTATACAGAATTTAATCCTATTCTTCAGTATTTATTTAATCTGGTTATTTCCTCTGAGGCTTTTGTTGTTGTTTTGTTTTGTTTCTGTGATTTGGTCTAGTTTGGATTTTTTCATCTTACTACTTCCTTTAATTTTAACTTTTCTCTGATTTTTTTACCACAACATTCCTTTGTTGTGTTATGGAAATTTGTAAAGGACTTTGTTTTTACCACTGCTTTAAGTTGATCTGAGTTTCTCCCCAACTATACATGAGGAGAGGCTTTGTATATTGCCCTTAACCCCATTACCTTTTCTGGGATCCATGAAGGTGTTCTTTCAGATTTAAAGAAGTTAGGAGTTGTGAAAAGCCTCAAGAGAGATCCCTGATGAATGAGGCAGGAAGTCTTCCAAATTCCCTGCACATTCTCTGACTGTGAGAAATATACTGACCATTCTCAAGAACTGGAAGAGGTATGTAACTTAATAATTCTACTAATTACACCAACCGGTACAATTTATAAGTACCTTCTGTATGCCAGGTGAATACTCATACTGACTCTAATCCACTTAAAAAGCCTGAAAATTAGGTGACATTATTATTAGTAGTAGTATTTGTATTACTGAATGTTATAGATGGGAGGAATAGAGATGGATTTAAGTTGAACTTTTCACATATTGAATTTTGATGGGAGAAAAAAACAGGATAGTTAAGTAATAATGGGAAAACAAAGGCTTTTAAATGAACAAACATCGGTCAAATTCTATAGCTATGCAGCTTTCAGTATTCATTTAAAAATATTCATATAAGAGAAAATGCAAATTAAAAAGCATTAATATAACTAAATATTTCCAGATTTGGTGATATGTCTATAAAATTTAATCTGAAGTAGTATTTACATAAATGAATCTTCAAAACTTGATCATCTTATGCAGTTTTATTTCTCTAACATTGTCTGAAGTAAGTAAACATTTATATAGAAAATTTCTTTTAAACTATTGCTGTTAGGAAAAACAGGTAAATTTTTTTTTGCCATTTTACCTGATACATTTTAATTTCAGACTCACATATACAAACATCTTTGTAATTTAATTTTATCTTACATACTATGCAGAAATGTCCTATATATTTCTGTTCAATAGTGTTTGCTCTTTCTATTTTGGCTTCTTTAAAATAGGTTAAGGACAGTTAAATGAATCAGGATTATGCTATAATTAGTGAAATCTAACATTTCTTTGCCTGAATCACAGTATGCCTTTCCTCAACTTACTTTCATCAAAGTTAAGTCATTATTCAGGAAAATATAATTAGCTTGTTTTAATCTTATCACTTTCAGGTACCTGCTAAAGTAATTAGATTTCTCTTCTCTTCTTTTTAGTTAAAAGATTGCTGAAGGATCAATGCACAATACATCATTTTCTATTCTGCAACACCAATTACTTTGTCCCTCAGTGTAAATTTATTGATTTTTCTTAGTAGTACATTATCACCATGTATTCACAGCATGGGGGTTATTAATTAGTAAGAGAAATAAAGATTCATTTGTGAATAGTTATCCTTTTAAGTTTCTTGCCTAGAACATGTGTCGTAGTATGGTATCTGCTAATGGCACATAGCATTTAAGAATAGAGTTTCTTTCTCATTCCCACAGTTTCCATATTGTTCTTTTGAGATGCACAATAAACTCAAACTTAGAAAAAAAGAAAGAAAGAAAGAAAAAGAGAGAAAGAAAGAAAAGAAAGAAATCTTATGTAAATTACTAAGTTAGAAAAAGTTCAGGTATTCTGGCTTTTATTTTCAATTAAACTGATTTTATTTCTTTTTTCTTATGACCAAGGAATACAAAGCAGTGCACTGAACACCTTTTTATAATATTAGTTATTGCAATATCATATTACATAGAAATTATAAAGTTGATGTAAATATAACTTGATACAATGAAGGAATATATTTTTCAGTTATTTGTGTATTTGTCTTACTCACCTACTAGACTGAAACTTTCTGGATGGAAAAAAAGAAAATGAAAGGGAATATTTGTTAAGCACATAATTGCACATGTGATTTTTGTTAGATATTCTCATCTGTCATTTTTTAATCATTTCTCTTTTTATTCATTCAATAAATATTCAAAGTGCCTACTGTGTGCCAGGAATTCTAGGATCCTGTGATATGGTGGAGAACAACATAATATCCATGCTTTAGTGAACCCTGAATTTGAATATGGAAGGTCTCAAGACATGAAAAATTATGTAATAATACAAGTAGACTTCAGTTCCAGTCAGAAAAAAATAACTGGGTCAGGGATAAAAAGAAAAAAATACAGAGATGATAATATTTTAGATAGGGTACGCAGAGACCACCTTCTGGAGGCAAACTTAGAACAGAAAAAAGATTGAAATAAGAAAGGTAGCCTGGAAAATATCTGAGGGAACAACATTCTAGAATTGGAGTCTGAGAAGAACAGTTGTCCTAACTACAGTGTACTTAATGGGAGGAACAGCAACAAGGCCAATAGTAAAATGTTGCTCCTACTTCTCTTCAATTGCTTCGTATTTATTTATTTATCAATCAGGTTTGTGTTGATGTCCTCAATTTCATCAATATTTTCTGTTATGTGTTTTTCTCTTTTTGAAGGGGTTGAGGATACCTAAAAAGGCAGCCCTCATGCCAAGATTATGCATATATTCTACTCTATATCTTCTAAAAATTTGTAGTATTGTTTTAATATTCATTTTTATTTTTAAAGTTCATTTTTAAAACATTTAAAATTCATTACTGTGAGAAAAATGAGGTAAAGTTTGAGATTATTATTTATTTTCTTAAATAAATATCCTATTAATTCAACATTATTCATTGTTCAGTCTTTTATATTTGGTTGGAAACAACACCTTTATTATATACCAAATTCCCACTTACCCATATATCAAAGTCCATGCTCTATGTTTCTCATTATTAATGTCTATTCTTAATTATCATATTTTAATTTCTATGTTTGTAACCTGTTTGAAATATGATAGACATTTATATTTTTAATTTGTTTCAAATTTACTTTCAAATATTATTTTGAGTCATACATATATATATATATATATATATATATATATATATATATATATAAACTCCTGGATTTAGATTGGAATGACATTGATGTAATAGATTAATTAATCAAGAATTCCCATTAATAAAATTTTGAATTCTCTTATACATTGTTGGGGTTTATCTTACCATTCATTCAGCCTTCTTTGATTTTCTGACATTAAAGATGCATAGTTTTTGCCATAGAAGTCTTAGACCTTTCAATTTGGTTTATCCTTGGACACTTTATTGATCTTATTGATATCATATATGGAATAAATTTGTACAATGGGCTATTTGTATGTTATGTAATTCTTACTTTTTTTAGTAGATTTCAGGGAAGAAGAAGAAAGCAAAATGTCTTTATTCTGTTATGTGATTCTTTCATTTTTATCTAAATGTGAACTTTAAAATCATCAAAGACTTATTGAGCAACATAATTGCACACACATATCATAAATTAAAATTCATATTGCTCCAATAAGCCACAGTGTTAGTAATTCAGTATAGAAAGTGGTTTATGGCTTCAGAAGACAGTCTTGATGGAATTAAGTTCATGTATTAGAAATGTTAACATTGAGGGTGTCCTCAAGATGGCAGAGGATTAAGACATGGAGATCACCTTCCTCCCCACAAATACAACAAAACTACATCTACATGTGGGACAACTCCTACAGAACACCTACTGAACACTGACAGAAGACCTCAGACTTCCTAAAAGGCAAGAAACTCCCCCATGTACCTGGATAGGGCAAAAGGAAAAACAGAGAAAAAAGAATAGGGATGGGACCTGCACCTCTGAGGGAGCTGTGAAGGAGGAAAAGTTTCCACACAGTAGGAAGCCCCTTCACTGGCAGAGAGAGGGGGTGGGTGGTGCAGGGGGAAGCTTTGGAGCCATGGAGGAGAGCACAGCAACAGGGGTGCAGAGGGCAAAGTGGAGAGATTCCCGCACAGAGGATTGGTGCCAACCAGTACTCACCAGCCTGAGAGGCTTATCTGCTCACCCACTGGGGCAGGCAGCAGCTAGGTGCTGAGGCTTGGGCTTTGGAGTTCAGATCCCAGTGAGAGGACTGGGGTTGGCTGCATGAACATAGCCTGAAGGGGGTTAGTGAGCCACAGCTAGCAGGGAGGGACTCTGGGAAAAAGTTTGGACCTGCTAGAGAGGCAAGAGACCATTGTTTTGAGTTGATCAAGGAGACGGGATTCAGAGCACCACCTAAACAAGCTCCAGAGACGGGCGAGAGCCCAGGCTATCAGCGCAGACACCAGAGGTGGGCATAAAATGTTAAGGCTTCTACTGCAGCCATCAAATCAAGAAGCCTGTGGGCAAGCACAGGTCACTATCAACACCTCCCTTCCCAGGAGCCTGTGCAGCCCACCACTGCCAGGGTCCTCTGATCCAGGGACAACTTTCCCGGAAGACAACACGGCATGCCTCAGGCTGTTGCAACATCATGATGGCCTCTGCTGCAGGCTCGCCCCACATTGCATACCTGTCCTTCCCCCAGGCCTGAGTGAGCCAGAACCCCCTAATAAGCCTCTCATTTAACCTCATCCTCTCTGGGTGTGGAACAGATGCCCTCAGGGGACCTATGCACAGAGGCAGGGCCAAATCCAAAGCTGAACCACAGGAGCTGCGTGAACAAAGAAGAGAAAGGGAAATTTCTCCCAGCAGTATCAGGAGCAGCAGATTAAATCTCCACAGTCAACTTGATGTACCCTGTGTCTGTGGAATACCTGAATAGACAATAAATCATCCCAAAATTGAGGTGTGGACTTTGGGAGCCACTGTAGACTTGAGGTTTGCTTTCTGCATCTTATTTGGTTCTGATTTTATGTTTATCTTAGTTTAGTATTTAGGGCTTATTATCACTGGTAGATTTGTTTATTGATTTGATGCTCTCTTCCTTTTTAAATTATATATATATATATATATAATATATATTCCTTGTTTCTCTTTTTGTGTGTATGTGCATGCTTCTTTGTGTGATTTCGTCTGTATAGCTTTTGCCATTTGTCCTAAGGTTCTGACTGTCCATTTTTTTGTTTTCTTTTTTTAGTATAGTTTTTACTGCTTGTTATCCTTGGTGGATTTGTTTTTGGTTTGGTTGCTCTCTTCTTTCTTTCTCTCTTTTTTTGTATTACTTTTTCTTTTTAATAATTTTTTCTATTTTAATAACTTTATTTTATTTTATTTATCTTTCTTTCTTTCTTTCTATTTTCTTTCTTCTTTCTTTCTTTCTTTCTTTCCTTCTTTCTTTCTCTCCTTCTTTCTTTTTCTCCCTTTTCTTCTCAGCCATGTGGCTAACTAACAGGCTCTTAGTGCTCTGGCCAGGTGTCAGGCCTAAGCCTCTGAGGTGAGAGAGCCAAGTTCAGGACATTGGTCCATGAGAGACCTCCCAACCCAATGTAATAACAAATGGTGAAAGCTCTGTGAGAGACTTCCATCTCAAAGCTAAGACCCAGCTCCGCTCAATGACCAGCAGGCTACAGTGCTGGACACCCTATGCCAAACAACTAGCAAGACAGGAACACAAACCCACCCATTAGCAGAGAGGCTAACTAAAGTCATAATAAGTTCAGAGGCACCTCAAAACATCACTGGATGCAGTCCTGCCCACCAGAAAGACAAGATCCAGCTTCATCCACTGGAAAACAGGCAACAGTCCCCTCCACCAGGAAGCCTAAACAAGCCACTGAACCAACCTTAGCCACTGGGGGCAGACACTAAAACAACTGGAAATACAAACCTGCAGCCTGTGAAAAGGAGACCACAAACACAGTAGGTTAAGCAAAATGAGAAGGCAGAGAAACACACAGCAGATGAAAGAGCAAGGTAAAAATACACCACCAAACAAATGAAGAGGAAATAGGCAGTCTACCTGAAAAAGAAATCAGAGTAATGATAGTAAAGATGTTCCAAAATCTTGGAAATAGAATGGAGAAAATACAAGAAATATTTAACAAGGACCTAGAAGAACTAAAGAGCAAACAAACAAAGATGAACTACACAATAAATGAAATTAAAAATTCTCTAGAAGGAACCAATAACACAATAACTGAGGCAGAAGAATGGATAAGCGACCTGGAAGATAAAATAGTGGAAATAACTACTGCAGAGCAGAAAAAAGAAAAAAGAATGAAAGGAAGTGAGCACAATCTCAGAAACTTCTGGGACAACATTAAATGCACCAACATTCAAACTATAGGTGTCCAGAAGAGGTAAAGTAAAAAAGGGACTGAGAAAATATTTGAAGAGATTATAGTTGAAAAACTTTCCTAATATGGGTAAGGAAATAGGCAATCAAGTCCAGGAAGCACAGAGAGTCCCATACAGGATAAATCCAAAGAGAAACACGCCAAGACACATATCAATCAAACTATCAAAAACTTAAATACAATGAAAAAATATTAAAAGCAACAAGGGAAAAGCAACAATTAACATACAAAGGAATCCCCATAAGGTTAACAGCTGATCTTTCATCAGAAACACTGCAAGCCAGAAGGGAGTGGCAGGACATATTTAAAGTGATGAAAGGGAAAAACTTACAACCAAGATTATTCTACCCAGCAAGGATCCCATTAAAATTCAATGGAGAAATTAAAATCTTTACAGAGAATCAAAAGCTAAGAGAATATAGCATCAAAAACCCAGATCTAAAAAAAACAAAAAAAACAAAAAAAAAACACCCAGATCTACAACAAATGCTAAAGGAAATTCTCTAGGAGGGAAACACAAGGAAAGGAAAAGACCTACAATAACAAACCCAAACCAATTAAGAAAATGGTAATAGGAACATATATATCAATAACTACCTTAAATGTAAATGGATTCAATGCTCCACCCAAAAGATATTGAATGGATACAAAAAGAAAACCCATATATATGCTGTCTATAAGAGACCCACAATAGACCTAGGGACACATACAGACTGAAAGTGAGGGGATGGAAAAAGATATTCCATACAAATGGAAATCAAAAGAAATTCGCATATCAGACAAAATAGACTTTAAAATAAAGACTATTACAAGAGACAAAGACTATTACAAGAGACAAAGAAGGACACTACATAATGATCAAGGGATCAATCCTTGATCCAAGGGATCAATCCAAGAAGAAGATATAATAATTGTAAATATTTATGCACCCAACATAAGAACACCACAGTACATTAGGCAAATGCTAACAGCCATAAAAGGGGAAATTGACAATGATACAATAATAGTAGGGACTTTAACAACCTACTTTCACCAATAGACAGATGATCGAAAATGAAAATAAATAAGGAAACACAAGCTTTAAATGACACATTAAACAAGATGGACTTAATTGATATTTATAAGACATTCCATCCAAAAACAACAGAATACATTTTCTTCTCAAAGGCTCATGGAACACTCTCCAGGACACACTATATCTTGGGTCACAAATCAAGCCTTGGTAAATTTAAGAAAATTGAAATTGTATGAAGTACCTTTTCTGTTCACAACGCTATGAGACTAGATATCAATTACAGGAAAAAATCTGTAAAAAATACAAACACATGGAGGCTCAACAATACAATACTAAATAACCAAAAGATCACTGAAGAAATCAAAGGGTAAATCAAAAAATACCTAGAAACAAATGACAATGAAAACACAGTGATCCCAAACCTACAGGATGCAGCAACAGGAGTTCTAAGAGGGAAGTTTAAACAATACAATCCTACATCAAGAAACAGAAAACATCTAAAATAAACAACCTAACCTTACACCTAAAGCAATTAGAGAAAGAAGAAAAGAAAACCCCAAATTTAGCAGAAAGAAAGAAATCATAAAGATCAGATCAATAATAAATGAAAAAGAAATGAAGGAAACAATAGCAAAGATCAATAAAAATAAAAGCTGGTTCTTTGAGAAGATAAAAACAATTGATAAACCATTAGCCAGACTCATCAAGAAAAAAAGGAAGAAGACTCAAATCACTAGAAGTAGAAATGAAAAAAGAGAGGTAACAACTGACACTCCAGAAATACAAAGAATAATGAGAGATTACTACAAGCAACTATATGCCAATAAAATGGACAAACTGGAAGAAATGAACAACTTCTTAGAAAAGCACAACGTTCCGAGACTGAACCAGGAAGAAATAGAAAATATAAACAGACCAATCACAAGCGCTGAAATAGAAACTGTGATTAAAAATCTTCCAACAAACAAAAGCCCAGGACCAGATGGCTTCACAGACGAATTCTGTAAAACACTTAGAGAAGAGCTAACACCTGTCCTTCTCAAATTCTTCCAAAATATAGCAGAGGGAGGAACATTCCCAAACTCATTCTACGAGGCCACCATCAGCCAGACAAAGATCCCACAAACAAGGACAACTACAGGGCATTATCACTGATGAACATAGATGCAAAAATTCTCAATTAAATACCGGCAAACAGAATCCAGCAGCACATTAAAAGGATCATACACCATAATCAAACTTGGTTTATCACAGTAATGCAAGGATTCTTCAGTATACACAAATCAATCAATGTGATACACCATGTTAACAAACTGAAGGAAAAAAAAAAACACATGATCATCTCAATAGATGCAGAAAAAGCTTTGGAAAAAATTCAACACCCATTTATGATGACCCTCCAGAAAGTAGTCATAGCAGGAACTTACCTCGACACAATAAAGGCCATATATGACAAACCCACAGCTAACACCATTCTCAATAGTGAAAAACTGAAATCATTTCCTCTAAGATCAGGAACAAAACAAATTTGCCCACTCCCGCCACTATTATTCAAAATAGCTTTGGAAGTTTTAGCCACAGCAATCAGAGAAGAAAAAGAAATAAATGCAATCCAAATAAGAAATGAAGAAGTAAAACTGCCACTGTTTGCAGATGACATGATACTATACATAGAGAATCCTAAAGATGCTACGAGAAAACTACTAGAGCTAATCAATGAATTTGGTAAAGTAGCAGTTTACAAAATTAATGCACAGAAATATCTTGTATTCCTATATACTAATGATGAAAACTCTTATAGAGAAATTAAGGAAACACTCCCATTTACCATTGCAGCAAAAACAATAAAATACCTAGGAACAAACCTACCTAGGGAGACAAAAGACCTGTATGCAGAAAACTATAATATAAGACACTGATGAAAGAAAGTAAAGGTGATACAAACAGATAGAGAGATATACCATGTTCTTGGATTGGAAGAATCGACATTGTGAAAATGACTCTACTATGCAAAACAATCTACAGTTTCAATGTAATCCCTATCAAACTACCAATGGCATTTTTCACAGAACTAGAACAAAAAATTTTACAATTTGTATGGAAACACAAAAGATTCCAAATAGCCAAATCAATCTTGAGATAGAAAAACGGAGCTGGTGGAATCAGGCTCCCTGACTTCAGACTATACTACAAAGCTACAGTAATCAAGACAGTATGGTACTGGCAAAAAAAACAAATATAGATCAATGGAACAGGATAGAAAGCCCAGAGATAAACCCATGCACATATGGTCACCTTATTTTTTATAAAGGAAGCAAAAATCTACAATGGAGAAAAGACAGCCTCTTCAATAAATGGTGCTGGGAAAACTGGAGAGCTTCATGTAAAAGAATGAAATTAGAACACTCCCTAACACCATACACAAAAAAAAACTCAAAATGGATAAAAGACCTCTTTGAGGAAAACTTAGGCAGAACACTCTGTGAGAAAAATCACAGCAAGATCCTTTTTGACCCACCTCTAAAGAAATGGAAATAAAAACAAAAATAAACTAATGGGACCTAATGAAACTTAAAATCTTTTACACAGCAAAGGAAACCATAAACAAGATGAAAAGGCCACTGGCCGAATGGGAGAAAATATTTGCAAATGAAGCAACTGACAACGGATTAATCTCCAAAATTTACAAACAGCTCAATATCAAAAAAACAAACAACCCAATCCAATAATGGGCAGAAGACCTAACTAAACATTTCTCCAAAGAAGATATACAGATTGCCAACAAACACATGAAAGGATGCTCAGCATCACTAATCATTAGAGAATGCAAATCAAAACTACAGTGAGGTATCACCCCACACCAGTCAGAATGGCCATCATCAAAAAATCTACAAACAATAAATGCTGGAGTGGGTGTGGAGAAAAAGGAACCCTTTTGCACTGTTGTTGGGAATGTAAACTGATACAGCCACTATGGAGAACAGTATGGAGGTTCCTTAAAAAACTAAAAATAGAACTACCATAGGACCCAGCAATCCCACTACTGGGCATATACCCTGAGAAACCATAATTCAGAAAGAGTCATGTACCACAACGTTCATTGCAGTACTATTTACAATAGCCAGGACATGGAAGCAACCTAAGTGTCCATTGACAGATGAATGGATAAAGAAGATGTGGCCCATATATACAATGGAATATTACCCAACCACAAAAAGAAACGAAATTGAGTTTTTGGTAGTGAGGTGGATGGACTTAGAGTCTGTCATACAGAGTGAAGTAAGTCAGAAAGAGAAAAAAAATTCTGTATGCTAACACATATATATGGAATCTAAAAAAAAAAAAGAGTAAAAATGTTGTGAAGAATCTAGTGGCAGGACAGGAGTGAAAATGCAGACATAGAGAATGGACTTGAGGACCTGGGTAAGGGGAAGGTGAAGCTGGGATGAAGTGAGAGAGTGGCATGGGCATACATACACTACCAAATGTAAAATAGATAGCTAGTGGGAAGATGCTGCATAGCACAGGGAGATCAGCTCCGTGCTTTGTGACCACCTAGAGCGGTGGGATAGGGAGGTTGGGAGGGAGACACAAGAGGGAAGAGATATGGGTATATATGTATATGTATAGCTTATTCACTTTGTTATAAAGCAGAAACTAGCACACCATTGTAAAGCAATTATACTGCAACAAAGATGTTAAAAAGGAAGATAGAAAGATGAAAGAAAGAAAGAAAGACAGAAAGAAAGAAAGAAAAGAAAGAAAGAAAGAAAGAAAAAGAAAGAAAGAAAGAAAGAAAGAAGCTAATGCATATTAAAAAAAAGAAAGAAAGAAATGTCAACATTAGTGTTGCTAGTGTATATATATTTTCTACATATTATTTCTACTGAGTTTACCAAAAAGGATAAGTTCCTTGTAGGTAGCTTTGAAGGCCAACATGCTCCATGTTCTCTTGCATGCATCATTACTTATTCTAATGATGTTGAATAGGACTTTTATTTCCCCTGCCTTTTAAAACACAATTGGAAGTCCCGTTGAATGAATAAGTAGAGATGTACTCAGACATTGCTGAACACATTATCAATATTTTTACTTGCTTTACATTTTCTTTTAATCAAAGTATATTTTATTTACAATATTGTATAAATTTCAGGTGTACAGAATAGTGATTCAGTATTTTTGTATTTTAGACTGATGGTTCCACTGTTTTACTAGTGATAAAGTTTTAAATCTTTGATCACTTTCAGCTCCCTATTTCTCTTGTTTTCCCATCTCCATATTTATTCTGTTACTAATAATGTTTACCTTTCTTGCATTTCTCACAGTCCATCACAATCATAACCCCAGATCTCTACTTACTTTAGCCTAATGTCACTTAATTTATATCCTTGTCTCTAGTAATTCCAGCTACAGCCTAGTTATCCTACCACTGAAAATCCACTTCCCTTAGGGAAAGTTTAGATCAAGGCTGTCCCTTCTTATAAAGCTTGAATGGCTTCACACTCTCAAATCTTTAGCCTGGCATTAATGGTCCTTTATGACTTACCCTACCATACGTTTAGTTTGGTCTCTCTGAGTAGCTAAATCCCTTGCCCAGGTTCCATATGCATAGTCAAGTTTCCATCCATTAAGGTTTACTTATCACTTTTTATTTTCCCTAAATCTTCACACTTTCTCATTATTGTGCCTTTGTTGTTGCTTTTAGTGGTGTTGAAAATACCTTTCCACTACACTCCAAACTTTCTGAACCTTGTAGGAGACCTATGCTATTGCCTGCCTTCCCAATATCTTGATTTCATTATAGCTCTCAGATATGCCATGGGAAACCTCTAATTCCCCAGGTCCTGGCCATGAAAGTTGAGTGGAGCTCATTCTACAGTTGGTTCCAGGAGCTGATACAAACCCTATGTATGGCTAACTCATCAATCACCTTCATTTTGCCAGTGATTGGTTCACATATGGAGCCATGACTGAAACAGAGTTAAGCCTGTATATTTTCTGAAGAAAAAAGAGATGCTTTTAATTTTCTGAGCTTCTCTCAGAGTTAAGCCAGCAAGGAGAAAGCAGAACAAAACTATGGAGAGGGAGGAAAAGAGTTGGAAGAGGAGGGAAAAGGAGAAGGGGAGGGAGGAGGAAAAAGATAATATGTAACATCTGTTGAGTTCTTGAATCCAGTATATCCATAGATTTTCATTTACTAAAGAATATAAATCCCCCTCTTCACTTGAGGTGGCGTAAGTTGGTTGAAATTTCTTAAACTTTAAACAAAAATAAAATAAACAGGGAAATTCTATCACTGAAAATCCACATAATGACTATTAAAATTCCTAATAACTGATGTTGTAGGTCTCAATTGAGAAAAAAGTATGCTTTGTGTGTGTGTGTGTGTGTGGTACGCGGGCCTCTCACCACCGCGGCCTCTCCCATTGTGGAGCACAGGCTCCGGACGCGCAGGCCCAGCGGCCATGGCTCACGGTCCCATCCGCTCCGCGGCACGTGGGATCCTCCCGGACTGGGGCACGAACCCGCATCCCCTGCATCGGCAGGCAGACTCCCAACCACGGCACCACCAGGGAAGCCCAAAAGTATGCATTTTTAAATGATTAAAAATTAAGATTAAAATAAGAATTTTAGGATTATTTTATCCGATATTACATATAGTTATTTGTATAAAATAAATACTTTTACGATATCTCTTCTATTATAACTTTAACATTTTTTGTGTATTATCAATGGGAAGTGTTTTCTTAAGTACATATTCTATATAATTTTTGTGAATATAATGTATCTGAGGATAGAGATATTTAAACTTAGTACAGGTCACTTCTTTTTTAAACAACAAATATAAAGGTTGTAGAAATAAAGAAGCTAAAATTTAAATTTAGCATATAGGACAGGAGAAGAAGACGCTGTATGAAAAAGGCATGTACTTAGTCTGTGATGATCAGCTCCTCCAAATAATGTTTTTCTGGATTTCTATTTCTTACCTGGCCCACTCTGTTTATGATAAGGCTATGTAACATTTTTCTGGATGTGACTTTGTCTTACTGTGTTGGGAACTTTTTTCCACCCTTTCACTTCAACAAATCTTTTTTGTGCTGGACAATAAAGTCCATTTTCTAATAAAGCTGATAGGAGCCTGGCCTGTGAATTTGGTTCTTTGTCTTTGGCTCTGTCAATTCAGACAATTAAGATGAAAAGTACATTTACATGAAAGTAGAAAATTGAGCTTACAGAAAGCAGTGTTAGCTTTTGTTATCTTAGTAATATTCTAAATTTCATTTGCTCTAGTTCTCAAGAATAGATTGAGTTCAAGAGATTTTTTCTTCACTCAGAGGTAAGGTCTATTTATTTAAGAGACAGGAGGAGCATAATTGATGGGCCTGTGGCCCTGCTATCTATTTTGTATGCTTGCATTATTTTGTGGAGTTTCTACCATATGAGTGGCTGTATTTTAGGGTGTTTGAGATGGTAGGTGTCAGGGAAAACAGCAGGGGAGGGGAGAAAGAATGAGAAAATTATTGATACAATATGTAATCCCAGTGGAATTATTACTCCTAGATTGTTTCCATACCAGCTTCCGTCTGCCTTATTTGTTTTACAAGGTCTGTGCTTTCATTGTGAAGTGATTCTGCACTGGAGTATTCTAATCATGTTTATTATTTATTTTTAGAGGATATCTTCTGATATATATGTGCATACACAATATGTATATATACATATATACACAAACACATATTTCCCACTTCTGTGTGTGTGTGTGTATGTGTATATATATATATATATACACACACACATATTTATATATACATATTTATACACACATACATATACTATATATACTACATATATAATGTGTGTATCTTTGCCTATGGAAATCAAAAGTGTATGTATTAATATATTTTCCCAAGAAAAAATAGTATTATATAATTATTTTCCTTTGTTGTCAAAAAACTTGATGTAGCAAAGACCAGGAATGTCAAACCAGTTTCAAATCATGTTTCCACTCTAAGTGATTATTAGGAGTTTCCCAAAACTTTGGATTGGAGATTGTGAATTCTTGTTCTAGTAGAGTGGGACAGAGCTGTGATTAATGCTCTATATTTGAGAAATGTATAGCACTGGTCTATATACTTTCCATCACTTGTCTAGAGAAACAGGCATTAAGGAATTGTTCATTATTTCATATTTTAAAAATCATTTAAATATTATGTAGCACTTAGCATAAGTTTACATGCATATTCATTCAATTCATTCCAGAATATTTATGATTTTGCAAGTATTTCTCACAGGTATTTAATGTCTATGACCTTCAAAGCTGGAATCAGCATTCTTGTATCCTTTCAGTCTCTACATGTTTACAGTCAAATAGCAGATCCCCATGCATTTAGGTATGCAACTCATTAACCTAGATCATTAATCTTGAGTCCTTGCACTCTGTGCCTCTCCCATCATATTAAAACTGGGGAACATTGATGTAAACACTAAATCAAGATCCATAGATCTAGAGATGCCACCTTTCCAAAGACTCAGCTCACTAATCAACATTGTAGTTCCATCAATGATGGTTTGCTTTTGAATTAAAATTAGTCATTTTGATTCCAAACATTTATCATTTATATCCACTCATTTCTAACTCATCTCTCACTCTCCTCATTCAGGCCATATGTACCAGGATTGTGGTTCATCTTTATCACTGATATCCTTGTCTCTAGTCCCATTGTCTATGTTAATCTCTAGAAAGCCACCAGATTGATCTATACAATATAAGCAAATCCTAAAATGATACTCCCTCCCTTAGAGAACTTCAATGTTTCTGTTGCCTCAAAACATAGGAAACACCTTAATCCTCTCACAAAACCATCATGGTCTGACCCTTACCTACCTCTTCATTCTCACCTCAACCTCACCCTTTTTCCTTCACATGCATGTTTCATGGTATTTGTCATCTGAGTTTTGGTTTTCTTGCTTGCTTGCCTAAAATTAGTGATTCATTCATTCAAATATATATATGGAAGTCATCTCTGTGTTGGGCATAATATAAGGTACTAGGAATGCTTATTCTTCTTTCATCCTCCAAAATTTTGCTTTACAAGTTCTTGTTTTCCTAGCATCACTTCACCAAGGAAGGCTTTCCTGATTGTTTGCCTTTCCTCTGCCAGACTGGGTAATATGATCATTTCCTTTGCTCACTTTGTACTATAAACATCTTTTTTTTGTGTAACTGGCATTTTGTTATATAATATTAATATTTTACTAAGAGAACATATGTTAAATACAGAGTATGTTTAAATTTTCTCTGAAATTTGTGATTTCTAATATTATGTATAAGTATAAAAAACTTAATAATGTACAAATATTACTTATTGAAACACCACAATGTTTCAATAATAAGTGGATGCGAACCTTAGTTTTACTTATTATCTCTGCAACTTTGGACAAGTTCTTTGACTTCATATTACCTCAATTTTTTCATTCTTAAAAATCAGTGAAAGATATTATGCAAACATAATAGACAACAATAATAGTGACATATGATTGAGTCCTATTCAAATTTAATGTCATGTAAAATGAGGGGGGTGAATTCATCTTTGACTTATAGCATATTCATATATCAAATATGGTAATAGTATATACCATACATGTATTATTATCAGTATCTAATAACATAATGAACATAAAAACATCTTGCATATTATAAAGAATTATGGAAATACAATATTGCCAGATATTTTGGTTTAATATTTCAGTGGTAGTTGTAGTTGCTATGTGGGTGCCCTCTTTAGATCCCCAGGGTATCAGATGGACAGTATACCATACACCATCTGCTATGAGTGTTGGCTGCTAATGGCAGCCTTGACCTGGCCCTGTCTCTGCAAATGTGCCCTCAGGCTGAGCAAGAACAGCTCTTCTTGGGAGCTTAGACACCATCCTCCCCAGCCTGCATACAATGACTGATGGACAAGGTGGTGCAAAATACAGGGTCTCCTTGCTTCAGGGTGAGACTAACTGTGGGATGAAATCCACCTGTGGAGTTCCCACCCCCGCTCAGCTCCTTCACCTCTTCTATCCTGCTTTTTTCACTCCCTTTCTCCTAATAGCAGACCTTGAATATATCACATGCTTTTTAGCTCTTATCTCAGGGTCTAGTTCTGGGGAACCCAACCTAAGATAGTGCTTTATGTGAATTAGAAGCACCCCCCATCCTCCTCTATTTTCTCCTAAGTCTCTTAACCTACTTGAAAAATAAATACTGAAACAACGTTAGAGAGAGCAGAACATTTTGGAACATCTAAAAAGGAACTTAAGAAAAAATGTCAAAGCTCTCACATAGAATGTCCAACATTTCAAAGTACTTTCAAAAATGATGAAAAAATAAAACTATATCTGGATCAGGGAAGATACACAGAAAACTGACATGTTTGTTTTTGGGGAAAACCATCTTTAACAAATATTTTAATATTTATGTGAAAAACAAAAGACTTCTCATGAAGAAGGCCATCACTTAGACCGTGTTTCTCAATCTACTTGTATTGCTTTCCTCAACCTTTTGGTTATTCTTATTTAAGGATTAAAACACATAACTCTGCCTACTTAAATGATTTTTCTCATCTTAAATGATTCAAAATATCTAAAGAGCTCTACATACACTCAGAGAAATAATGGCTAAAAACAATCATGAAAAAAATAGACAAGGAAAACATAAATACATGAAAGAAATCATCCTCTGTATAAGTTAATTCCAAAATATTTAAATGTGCCTTTCAACATGAGCAAATGACTAATCCCATTATCATAATTTATTAACCAGATCTTTTGTTCTATGTAGTAATACACTGTGTTTCCATGCTGTGTGTTTTTTATCCAGTGACCTAATTTGCTTAAAAGGAAACTCTTAAAACTCCCTTGTTGTAATGAATAAAATGTTAATGAAGAACTACAGAGAAATCCCCTTTGCATTAGTTCCATATTCCCAGGAACATCATCATAAATTTGTTTGCCTGGTTCTGACAATGGTAGTGATGTTCCAGCTGCTCAGGAGCATAGTAATGCTAAATGGTTCTGATGGAAAAGTTAAAGATGTTCAAGGCACTGTCATCTGGGATGGACAATGGGAAGTTATCTTTTGGAAGGAGTATTTGATGGAATTGGCTTTCATCCAACTTTTTTAACATTTGTTATTTGCATTAATAACTACATTACTGGAAGCTTTCTCAGAAGATTACAAATGGAAACCATGCAAGCAGATATGTTTTCAGCAGAAAATGCAAGATTTTAAGTTGACCTTTTATTCCCTTCCATACAGCCCTCAGTAATTTCTCAGTAATATTAGTATAAATTTAAAAATAAATAATGAATCTAAACCATTAAAGTGTTTTAAATTTATTCTTGATTATACTAATGTTCATATTTTTATGTTTAGAGCTCTGCCCTGCATGATGAATGTAAATTAATAATTTGAATAAATTGATAGCTAAAATAAATAGAAAAGTATGTATAGCAGGTTACGTGTTGACAAATTCAAGTGACTATAACACTGATAAAATTTTCAGATTCAGGTAAAAAAATTGATACTCAATTTGAAAATTGAATGTCTACATTGTTAAATACTCTACTGCATGAAAATCTAAAAATTATTTTATTTCCTACCATGTTACAAAAATATCTGATTTTGGAAACACTAATATCATAATGTGCTAATCTCAATTTTTACTCCTCTAGAAAATATAGGTTGAATCACAAGCAAGTGGCTACAATTTTACTTCTACAAAAAATAATTAACGTGCTTATACATTTGAAAATAAAAACTCAACATCAAGATAAAATAGCAATAAAGGTAATAGAAGCTGTAAATCAAAAGGAAGACTACATATAGTTAATCTCCTGTACCATATTTGTGGGCTTATATGTAAAGGGAAATATTTTTATTATTTTTGCTTTGGGGTATAAAACTCTAATATCCTGTCAGTTTGGGTTTTCTAAATTTCTGTCAAATTTTCCCTTAAATAAAAAGCCTCTTTCTCTCCTTGTTCTATACTCAGAGGATCTGTATGGTCACTGAGTTTCTACTAACTTAAAAGAAAGTGCCCATTTTTTAACTGGATTGTTTGTTCTTTTGATATTGAGCTCAATGATCTGTTTGTATATTTTGGAGATTTATCCTTTGTTGTTTCATTTGCAAATATTTTCTCGCATTCTGAATGTTGTCCTTTTGTCTTGTTTATGGTTTCCTTTGCTGTGCAAAAGATTTTAAGTTTAATTACATCCCATTTGTTTATTTTTGTTTTTATTTCCGTTACTCTAGGAGGTGGGCCAAGAAAGGTCTTGCTGTGGTTTATGTCAAAGAGTGTTTTTCCTATGTTTTCCTCTGTTTTATGAGTCTGCCATACAGAGTGAAGTAAGTCAGAAAGAGAAAAACAAATACCATATGCTAATGCATATATATGGAATTTAAAAAAAATTGGTACTGATGAACCTAGTTGAAGGCAGGAATAAAGAGGTAGACATAGAGAATGTACTTGAGGACATGGGGTGGGAGGGCGGAGCTGGGGCTAAATGAGAGTAGCATCGAAATATATACACTACTGAACGTAAAGTAGCTGGCTGGTGGGAAGAAGCAGCATAGCACAGGGAGATCGGCTTGGTGCTTTGAGATGACCTAGAGGGGTGAGATAGGGAGGATGGGAGTTAGGCTTAAGAGGGAGGTGATATGGGGACATATGTAGACATGTGGCTGATTTGCTTTGTTGTGTGACAGAAACTAACACAGTATTGTGTAACAATTATACTCCAATAAAGATCTATTAAAAAAAAAAGAAAAGACAAAAAAAAGTGCCTTGTTTATATTCACTTTGAAACAAATGCAAGATAAGTAGCAAAGAGACCTATAGTGTAAGCAACACATTTACCTTCATGAAATGTTAGGAAAAACAAAGGAACAAAGCTGAAATATGTGAAAAACAATTGTTAATTCTTCATCATTGTTTAACTTCAGTTGAGTTAAGAACTCAGGGGAATAGGAAAAATAGAATGACTCTAATATTGAACAACAATATTCTATAGTGTGAAAGTATCCACATTTCTATAAACATTTTGTTAGATTGTTTAACCTTTTATTTATAATGGAAAATTCTCCTGAATTGACAAAAGTTGTTGAAAGTGAAAGAACTAATATATATATTATATATAACTAATATATATACATATAACTGCTTTGAGTTATGATATTTAGATATATTATTTTAATTACCTTTCAAAAAGACTATATCAGATGGATGTTACTATAATGGAAGGGAACAGGATTTGAGAGTTATAACTTCATACAATTTGCAACTGTGAGGATTGCAATTTGTACTCAAGAATATCAGACTTTAAATCCCATGTATTTTCCATTACATCATAATGCCACAACCTTAATACAAGGAGAAAACTTTAAAACATCACAAGACTGATTTGCTGTGAAGTTAAAAAGCTTAATCGTCAGTAACTTTCAATTGCCTGGGCCCTGAACAATGCTATGGGTCCTATGCTCACATAATTATATATTTTTTCAAAGTTCTAAAATTAAAATATGTTGATATAAATCACCTAAAATAGAAAGCATCCCACTCCTGTATTTATAGGACAGAAACATAACAATGCTACAAAGAGTGTGAGAGCATCTGTATAAAGTCACTTGATTTCATCATACATAATAAGACACTTAAGATTTATCACCCATGACTATAAAATTTTGAATAGTAATTAAAAATTTTCAATTCAGATGTCCTGTTTTCACACCTTATTCATGTTAAAGATACTTTTAGAAGAAATAGCATATAGTAAAGCCTATAAGGTATTAAAAGCTTCATCTTTTTTGTTTTACACACACATGTGTATAAAAGTGTGTGTGTACACACACATAGAGGGGCAAAATAAAGTGAACATGTGTCTTACTGGCAAGGCCATGAAGTCTTTACAGTGAGATTAGAATCAAATGGAAAAACAAAATCCAGGTAAAACAAACCAAACATAATGAAAAGCAGCAGGAATTACTATCACAGGATGTAATAAGAAATGAGAAAAGAAAGAGATGCATAAAAATGCTTATGGTTTATCATGGCCAGAATCCAAGGCAAGAACATGGATATTAACCCAGGTAAATTAGATGTTTTTTATTAAGCTTTTCTTAAGGCTGGAAATTGATGGCATGGTGCTCAGTACTACAATATGGCAATGGTAGAAGCTGTCTTCCTCAGGCATGTTTAACATTTACCTCAGATGTATATCATCATACGTGACTGGAGCATATTCATGAATGTAAATCCATAGAAAATACTCGGATAAGATGAAACAGCTGTGAACTCTGTGTTCATATGTAATAATAATAAGAGGCTTCAACCACATAGATATCATTTATAAAGAATTATCATTTACTAAAACACACAATTTGTAAATGTTGAAATATCATCAGTTAGATTCCTTTAAAATATCCAATTCCTGTGCCTATAATGAAAACAGATTCCAAAACACACTATTTACCAATTTTTCAGAGGAGCAAGATATTGAGAATATAAACCATTTAGATCTTAGAGCAAAGACAATTGGTTTTGAATCTGGCTTAACTTTTTCTAGCTGTGTGAATTCCCTAAGCCAAAGTTTCCTCATCTGAAATGTAGAGACATTAATATACAACTTGCCTAGTTTTAGGGTTTTTATAAATGACTTAAAGGATGTGTATGAAAAGAGCCTCACAAGTCATAGACCAATAATAAATGGAAGCTATTATTATTCCCCTCCAGTGTTCACTTAATTATCAAATCTGTGCTCTTTTTTCTTCATTCCCCTAATTTATTCAGATTTCCTGGATTCATTTATGTCTTCATTCATTGAAATTGTTTTGGGGTAGGTATCTGTTCATTCACAAAAGTGCATGACTCAGAGTCCTTCCTCCCAAGAAGTCCATACACTAGTCACAGTTGTGCAGGTGTTTGGCTAATGCAAATCTAGCCATGTGACTTAGAATTTTTTTTCTGCATTTTAACTTATAAAATGCAGTGAAGAGTAATGATACAATAGCTTTCCCTTATAGATGCATTAGCCCAAATAATTCAACTATATTCATTTAGCAAAAGCCACATAAACCAAGCAAAGCAGAACATCCAAGAAAAAACAATTTTCATGCAAATGTCTTATAATGAAAATAAGCTAGGAGAACTTCTTTCTTCTCCCTCTCAAAGTATTTCAGATTCTACACAACTCCCTTGCTGAGGGAAGTCATATTGAAGATCACTATTGTTTTGGGTTTGTATTTTTAGGTATTATTTTTTGGTTTGTTGCTTGGTTGATGTGTTTGTTTAGATATAACATGGCTTCTAAGATTCATCAACTACCTCAAATAGTGTTCATTTGAGGAAACATTACCTTCTTTGAAGGCTAAGGATGAGGAATAATGAGATTTTTTTTAAACAAAGGAGTTAACACATAATGAAGACAAATTTTGGGGTGCTCTCCCATGTAATAATATTAGACTTTTGAAAAGATATATTCTAAAGATGTAAGAGAGAGCAAAGAATTTACATGAATTCAAAAGAATACCATAAACTTCACAAAATAATCTTAAGCTAGTAGAAGCAGAAATATTATGATTCTATGGTCAACAGTAATTATATCCTTAAATACATCAAGGTTAACGATAGGAAAGAAATAGGACTCTTGCTTCAGATATATACAGTGATGATATTGAAAGGGTCTAAAAATGTACAATGTTGTAGAGTGATTGAAAAAGCTAAAGCTTTAAGAAAACAAGTTGACAGTGCTGTGATCAAGTATGGAAGTGCTCTCATGGAGAGCAATTAAAATCTTTAGTTTGTGTCAGATAGCAGAAAAGAAACTTATGAATAAAATTATTTGAGATACAATTAAGTTCAAAAGAATGAGTGTCTCGGTACTAGAAATATTCAAATAGAAAATGAGCATCCATTTGTAGCAGTTTCTATAGAATGAATAACTGTAACACAGTTTGGAAGCTAGGCTACATAAACCTTCATATTTAATTTGCCTTTGGAACTCCATGGCTCTCTAAAAATATCCATTCTAAAATTTAAATTATTTTGAAGCTGTTCTTACATGTTTATGATTATTTACATAATCCATGATTTGCTCCAATGTCCAAATTATTGGACAGCATGGAAGCATGAATAGGGACGATCTCCATCCATCATTATCAGGCAAAAGGACACATAAAAGCCAAACTAAAAGGAAACCATTGTCCGCATTTTTAACTTGTTTTTTTGTTTTTTTCTCAATCTAAACTGTTTAATGATTTTTTTTCCAACAGCTATAAAAATTGGGCATCAACCACTCTTTAAGTCAGCAAATTGAAGAATATTCATATTGAACTCATACTATGTTCCAGCTCTTGTTCGAGGCTAATCATATATAAAGAGTCCTTACTTCTCACAGAACTTATATTTAGTGAGATATTCAAAGTGCTCTGATAAAAGAAGTACAATGTTATGGGAATCCACAGAAAGAACATCTAATTCTAATTTTGAAATTGAAAGAGTCTTTGCAAATTTCCTAGAAATTGTGAATTTTCTTCAGGAGGTATAAATGGCCTGAAAAAATGAAGCTGAGGCTGCAAAATTGAACACTAAATATCCTCTATATGTATACAGCCAATAAAATATTATTTATTGCCTTCTGTAAATAATACATTATTACTTCAGGTGATTTTTATAGACAATTTTTTGAAGGTGCTGGACATGTAGTTTTTATTTTAGCTTAAGATCTAGTTGGATAGAAATACCTAAGCACATAGAATGTGTGAGATGCAGAGGATAGTGACAAAGAGGAGGAGTATGATCATGATGTCAGTTTTTAAAACGATATTGTTCAAGCATAAGTGATTATAAAATGCATTCACAAACATTTAAAACATTTATGTTAGATACTAATATGAACTTAATTTAGCTTTAACTTTAAAATACTTTTAAATTAAAATTTGCATTATATATCAATTTACTTTGTTTCACTCAAAAATCATGCAGAGAAAATATTTTGATTAAAATTTGACAATTGATAGATAACATGACTTGTTCAAGATCATATGACTGGTAGGTTGATGCTTCTACATGTAAACTCAGATCTTCTGACTTAAAGGCTATTTTCATTCACATGAAATGAAAATATAATGGTAAAATTCAGAGAGTACATAAATAACTAGAAGGTTCATGTGTAATAAGATCTAGCAGGTTCATATGGAATAGGTAAATATTAACACTGGTCTTAGAAAAGAGGAAGATACTACCAAGTTAGGGTAGGAAATATTTTATCCATTTTGTATTCATTTACAAGGGTGCTCATAATTAATGTACTTTATGTAAAGGAGCTGCTAGCTCATAAAATATTAGATTAGAAGTAGTCCTTATACATCTTCAAGTACAGTTGTACCCAATTCAGGAATTATTTGCAGCTGCCTGCTTATTCCTAACTCATTTGTAAAGTGAAGACCCCGAAAATCTAAAGTGTCCACTATGAGCCTAAAATGTGTCATTCTATATAATAACAATTTTATTATCTTATTCCATTATCAAAAAATTTATTAGTTTGATCAATTTTGCTTAAATTGACATTTTCTTTCTTTTACTCTCCTTATGAAAAAAGTTAATTTTCAATGTAATAGTAAATGAACAGAACTTTTCACCAAGAGACACAGTCTAGCCCAAAAGAGTTTTGTGGAATTAAGTGTGTCCATTTAAAGAAAAATTGAAATAAAAGTATAACCTTGATTCCAAGGTGTAGCCAAAGGCTAAGAAAAGAAAAGTTCAGTGAATGACTCTTATTAATCTAGCTATAAAATGGATGAATAATATGTTACAACCTCTCTGACATATGGTGAGTTTTGCAGCAAGTTTGGCATAATGGTTTCACTTAATAAACACCTGATTAGCATTGTTTAACAGGTTTGGAGTGCATGAAAACAGTCAAATAGCAACATTCTGTCTAGTTAATTTCTCATTAGCAGACTCACAGTCACTGCATTTGACAGATTGTATAACAGTCTTGACACAAGGTGACCTCTTGCTTGGACCTGTTCATCACCTTCAGTCTGTCATAAATGAAGTCAGTATAAATGTCAGAGTGAATGTGACATCACAAGAGACTTCATCTGATGCCTGGAAGGTTATTATTTTCCCAATATTATTATTATAGACACAGTGAAACTATATATGGCTATACAAACAAAATGAGAGTGATAAACCAGAAGAAATTTCATGTATATGAGAGGTCTTGATTAATATATTATTGTAATAAGGCATGTGACCCATAAATAAATTTCAGCAATGTTATTATTTCAATTTCCTGACAGCAAGTATTCTTTTTCTTAAGAATGTGTAAGCTACAGCCCAAATGGGCCATCTGTATAGGTTCTGAAGGATTAATAGTGAAGCTTAACTAATTTATTAGCAATGTTCTCTTTATTTAATATATCCATATCAATGTCCTTCCTTCATGGTTCTTTTTTTTTTAAATGAAAGAAAACCAAATATTAAGATAAAGTTGAAGAATTGAATTGAATTAAAAATTGTAAATATGAGGAAAGCTTTGAGGAACATATTTTGTGAGAAAAATCTTTGATCATTTTACCATTGAACATTTGTAAATTCAATATTTCAAGGAGAAAGATCTCCAAATTCCATGGAAATATTCATTTACCAATTTCATCAGCCTTGATAGATTATCTCTACCAAAGATCCCCTTTTGAATCACAAAATCAATTATACAATTGTGCAACATTTATATTCTTCTCTATGACAAGGGGAAATTGAACCAGTTTCAATTTATCCGAATGAAGCCTTGATTAATGCAGTATGTTATTACAAACAAAACAAAATAGATATAACGTATTGTTGCTTTTTGCCATTCCTTTGTAAATTTTTCACAAAGATCTTTTTAAATATTACTTCTAAAACTTATGACCTAAAACAAATAAACAAATACAATTTTGAAATCAGCATGTATATATTACAAAGGAAAAATAATAATCATTTTAAAAAGACCAACTTTTGTGCATGGAAAGGATTAAAAGAAGACTGTTATCCATTGAATCAGAAGATTTTTTTAGTATCAAGAAAAATAATTAAAAATACATCTTAATTTTATTGTAAGAAATACCTTTAAGGTATGGACATAAATAAGACAAATTTTAAAATATTTTAAAGAGGTTATTTTTAATTACATTTACATAAAGTACCTTCTCTAGCCTTTCTTTTTTAAGTTTTATACTTTTAAATAATATTTTAAATGGTTATAACAGTTGTAATTAATTAACCATAATTAAGATAGATGGTTATTGGACTATCTCTCATGTTCCCCTTTTAATATGTATGCACTGTTTAAACCAATATGTTTTCAGATTTTCCTGCATCTATTAAATAACAAGTGGGATTCTAAACTCAGCTCTATGTTACTCTGAAGGTCATGGGTAAAGCACATCTGGTCATTGACACTATGTGTGTGCAACTCCATGACGCACTGCTTTCACATGTTCTTCATAGCTCATTCTATGTTATACATTTTTTCTTTGTTCAATATATTTTTTTCTTTCAATAGTAGTTTTTCTATAATTGCTTCCTTGCTGGGCTTAAACATCTATGATAAATGTAAAGTTATTTTCTTAGTTTTATATGTTTTATCTCATTTATAATTTATAAAGATCTTCCATTGAAGCAACATCTTTCATTGTCATCATTAATTAGATATAGTCCATTTTCCTTTTGCCCCTAAACTAATTGCAAGTGATTCAATACACTGGTGCACAATTTTCTTAATAATCTATGATATATCACAACAGGGGCAGCCGATCTATAAATGCTTATTTTTTCAAGGACAATATTCCTTTATCTGCCTTTATCAAATGTCATTCTCTAATGTTTTTCATTATTTTCTAATTGTCCAAATGTACTTTATTCATTTTTATTGTCAAATGTTTACCTGACACAAGGACTTATAAGGATACAAGGCAATTTAGATTCATCAATAATTTTATGCACCAGCTTCATTAATTATTTTTGTGTCATTTTAGTAATTATTTCCTAAAGATGAGAAATGGATGCAGAGAAATTTATAAATAAAAATCCTTTTTATTTATTTATAAATAAAAATCCTTTTCAACTAATCTTTTAAATATTTCTCCAAATCCTTGTGAAATTGAATAAAAATAAGCAAATTGTCCTTATGTATTCCTCATAAGAAATGAACATATTAAAAATAAGACTTCATGAATCCTACCTCATTTCTCCAATGGTAGCTAGAAGTTTAAGGGAAAAGGTAGCAAGCAAATTGTCTTACTTGTACTAAACAAATTTTCTTAGCTATAATCTGCTGTTTTCTTATTTTTCAACATCACAGTCATTGCCATTTAGCTTCATTTACTTTGGAACTTGGGTGGGAATATTTAAGAAATAAACACAAACATTTGTGGTAAAATGGCTCTTTACTTTCCCTTATTCTGTAGGACAAACTTGAGAGGCTACAGCCAGACATAGAGAAAACATTTAGTGCTGTTCCCTACCTTTATATATGCTCAAGATTACTATTTTTATTTCACAATTTTAAAGGTATTTACTCCCTGCTCAAGAATGATAATAAAATATCAATCTTGCTTTAGACTATAGGTTTGTTCCTTATTTATTCCACTCATCATTTGACTCTGGTGCACTTGGTGTACCTGATCGATGTCTCTCATGCTGATCAAATCAGGGTAGAATTAATCAAACATCTCAGCACATGCTTAGTCTCCCTCTCCACTCTCTGTCTACCTTCCCTCCCTTATTTTCTCTTTCTCTCACTCCTTCCTCTCTCCTCTCTTCTCTGTCTCCTTGCTTTTGTTTTATTTCTTATAAAATCAGGAACCACAATGTGTAATTATTTGATTCTGCTCTTGGCTCAGTGATAGGGTCTGAGTATAAACTAAAATACATATGGTTACTTTTTTCACTAAACAAAATTCTATTTAAAATGCACACTTTGCAATATTAGCTTATTTTTAGTGGTATTATCTAGCTAAAATAGAGGCATAAGACATTTAAATGTGGTCTGTATCTACTAAACTGATGGAATAAATACCAATCATTGGATTTCTATTTGCTAAGAATTTGTGTAGGACTTCAGTAGTTGCTTCAGGAAAGTTTTACAAAACATTTGTAAAATTTGGATGAGTCAAGTGTTTTAAAAATGCTAAGTTGTTCAAAACTTTTTGGCAGAGAGATATGTGGAAATATCTTTGAAAAGAGTTGAACCATTTCTGAATCTTATAATTGTCAGTAGAGACAGAGCCATTTATGGCAGGATATGTATAATACATCGTGAGCATTATGAAATATTACTTATTTCTAATTCATTACAAAAATACTTTCTAAACTTGCACGTGTGATGGATGACAAGAAACCAGGTATTCACATCTAATTATAAGGGTTTTTCTTTGTGCTAAAATGGACTCTATTTATCTATCAGTGCAATCAATTCGTGCATTTTTCTTTGTGTCTGTTGCCGTACTACCTAAGCACTTAGCAAAGATATTAAATTAGCCAAAAAGTGTGGAGTGGGATGTTTTCCTTGTCTTTACTACATTTATCTAAGCCAACGCAAAGCCAAGCAGATTGTGACTAATATTGGAAGCCTTATTCTTATCGCAGACAGAGATGTTTTCATTCTTATTATTATTAATTGGTTGAATGCCAACAATATATTCAGCACGGGACATATTGCACAATATGTTCTTTCTCCTGCAACCTAGAAAGGGATCAAATGTTTTCATCTACTAACATTGGTGCCAGAGTGATGAATGCCTCTTCATAACCCCCAGTTTCCTCTCCTTCCTCCTTTCCTTTATATACTTCCTTCACCAGCTTTATTTAAAAAAAGAGACCCACTAACCGTTATTTCTTAACTTTAGAAAAGGATTTTAGAAAGAAAAGCATAGCTATTGCCTTATAATTGTCAAATGTTGAGCTATAAAAAGGCAAATATATTTATTTATATTTATTTCTCTGAGAATCATAATGAATATACGCTTACAGTTTCTACTGATAATTATGAAAGACATTAATGTAGACATATATGCTTAACTCATAATATATATAAAATTACATATATTACATATTACAGACATAAATTATGTTTGTGATACCCCTATACATACCATGTGATCCTCAGAGACAGATTTTCATACAGTCCCATTCCTCAGAAAAGTTATTTTCCTTTTGTACATCCTGCCTATCTGACTCTAAATGCATCCTCTTAGAAAAAACAAGGGCTAATTCTATTTATCTTGTTTAGTTTTATGGTTCTTTTCTGAAAAGACTTATGGGTTTTTGTTTGTTTTTAAAACTATTAACTCCTTGAGAACTGAACTTATTACATCTAAAATCAAAGCAATATCAGATTTGTTAGATGCAGGGAAAATAAACATATTAAATTATTTTTTGCTAATTCTTTACATACACAAATATTATTTTAAACAGTTTTGTGTTGTTATAAATGGCCCTCATGCTTAGTAAATTGAAATATACTTCCATTTTGCATATTGCATTTAGCCAAGTGGGAATTTAGATCAGACAGACCACAGGGAGCTGGTGGCTGCCAAACCTAGGAAATGGGAACCATGAGTAGTAACAGACCTGCAAACTTTACATTATGTAGAAAACTCAGGCCAAGGTAAGCCATGTTAATAGCTGTGGTGCAACCAATCATTACACAGAACTTATCCTTTGTGATTGTTCTGCAATGGTATTCTCAAAGTTTTAGCTCTAATCATATTGTGGTCTGGTAGAGGGATCTGAAAGAGGCCTCATAAAGGAATAAATGTGTTCATTAGCATATACTATTTTATTGAGCAAAGCAAAATTTCTAATTTTAATATGTTGTAAAGGTTTGAAGGTAAAGGATGAACAAAGAGTGAAAACATTCAAAGAGTTTCTGTAATATTAATAAAGAGATCTATACAAATTACTATGATATACAGCAGAAAGTATAAAGTAATATTACAAATTGCCATCAAAGTTCAGGAGGACATAACTAGCTAAGTTGGCATAAACATGGAACTAATCTATTCAAACTGGACTGAGAATAAGAAATGCATTTTAGCAAGCAATAATATTTGTAACTTCCTATAAATGCAATAAAATAGATTCCTAGGTGGAATTTCCATAAAATTGCAAAAGGCACTATACAACAACAAAAAATGAGAAATAAAAAACTAATAGAAAAATTTTTAATTTAAAATTTGAGGAAGAAAATCTACTCAATGTGTTATAGAGGTTAAAAAAAATGAGATTCAAATCTAAAGGAAGTCAAATTGTACATCTTTCCATACATCACATTTCCTATTTATTTCAGCATTTCCCCCAAATTCCGAATGGCAGGTATATCTAAAGACAAAAATATTTGGCATTTTTAGACTGCTTCAGTACTTGTAACAGTTTTTCTTTATAGCTTCTTTCTTAATTGAAGTAGAAGGTTAATCATCAGATAAAGGCATTATACTTGAGTCCTATTATTTTTATTTAAAAAATTTATTTTCTATCATATTTTTATAGTATTTTTCAACAGAGAAAAACAAGGAACATGGGTATTAGATTAATGCTGAGTGCTTAAAAATTCTGGTTCATGAGTCTTTATTGTTTATAAACATTAGAAGTTCCTTTTGCTCATGGAACATCATGGGCAGATATAGATAGAGGTCAGAAGAGAGGCTCTTTTCCACAAAACTATGCAGAAACCCAGGATAAGAGATATTCTTTCATCTCTAACTGTGACTTCTAAAACCTAATGGTGATCTACCAATGGTCAGGCTATAAGACAGAAAAAAAGACTATAGGAGAGTATGCCAGGGATGTTTTATGGGCCAGGCCTCGAAGTGGTACACATCACTTCTGTGCATATTCTTTAAGGTAGAAATCAGTCATATGTCTATACCTAACTGCAGGTGTGGCTGAGGAATAAGTCTAATTGGGTGCCCAAGCTGAAGTGGGGAATGCAGATTTTTGTTCCCTTTTTAGCCATTTCTTCTTGTAATATGTTGAAGAAAGCATAAAGTATAAACAATGCATAGTACCATTCTGGCTCTTTCCAACACATTTCTCTAGAGCCACAGACATGGCAAGCACTTGTCTTTCTTTCAGATTGTTGATAGCATGAATTTTGGCAAATATTTTGCAAGAGTATAGCAAACCACTCAAGCTTTCCAGTCTACTATATCTGTTTCCTTGTTATCTGTTGCCTGACTTTCAAGGCATAACACATGTCAACATTCATAATTTTGGATTGTTTTTATAGCAATATCCTATTTAAGGTGGAACATTCTGTATTAGTAAAGATAGTGCTAGCTATTCTTACATAGGTCAAAATAGGTCAAATATAAATAGCTCAAACATAATGAGTTTATTCCTTGCTGTTATAATTGTTCTGAATGAGCAGAAAAGATAACAGGGCAGGGAAGTTCTCCTTCATGTCATCAATCAGGAATTTAGGAAGGTAAATATTATGCCATCTTCAACATTTGTCTTTCACTTTTACCTTGGCCATCTTCATTGCAGCCAACTGAAAAGGGAACAGAGCACAGGTAAGTACATAGGGAAATATTTGGTGGCCCAGCCCAGAAATTGGCATATTTTCTATTAGCTAGATCTCAGCCACATTGTCAGTGAGTCTGCACAGTGTAGTGTAACTGTGTCCCCTGGCAGAATTTGAGATCATTTTCAGAGATAATCACATATTTGGTGAATTAAGTGAAACTAAGTTGCTAATCTAGCTACTAACAAGTTACAATAAATCTGTGAATTATAAAACAAATAAATAAAAGCAAAATATTTACATTCTTGTGACCATATTGAGTACTCTTACACTCAGTAGTTTATAGAACTACACAAAAATAGTGTTATTTCAAAAATATTGTATAAAAGTGGTAGTAAGCTCAGCCACCTCCATCAGCACATTATAAAACACAATAAACAGTGATTCGGTGGTGGTTTGCAGTAACTTCTAAACCTACAGCTTAAGATTTATTACTCACTGAAATAACTACAATTTGCTGAAATAATGTGTATTGGCTTTCTGTTCAAGTATCATCATCAACTTTTGAACATATCCATATTTTCTTGGGAAGAAATCTCTTCCCCCTTAAACTCCTTAGGTGATGTAAGCTAAAGACATTATTTTTAGCATAATGTCCTTTTCTTACAGTGAGAACATTGTCTACAATTTAAACTTAGTTGAATAGATTGCAATTTCAATTTAGATGTTAGAGGAAAACCTTCATTATAGCAATGAACTCCCATTCTGTTGGTATAAATGATGTTCCTGACAAATTGTACATTTTGCTCCAATAAAAATAATTCTGAAAAATTCTAGTCTGGCAGAAAGGACGATTCAGTTGCAGTTGATCTAAAATGGGTAATTTAAAGTGCCATTTTTCTGCTTAACAAAATCAATAGTCTTTATTATATACAATAAGCATAACCTGGTGCCATTTCCCAGATCAATAAAATCTCCTCTTCCTTTTTGATATTCAAGTGCCTTGGAGACAATGTAACCATTTGAATATAAACTCTGCTGGTGAATCCTAAGTCTATTAACTCTTAAGTCAACCACATATGTCTTAATTTTACACAATTTTACTTTCCGTGGAAGTTATATAGAAAAAGTGTTACCTTATAAAAGTTAAATATTTACCACATTCACTCTATTCAAACAAAGATTTTTTTTCTCTGAGGCCATCATAGAGCTTCTACCTGTTGGTAATCAGAAGTGGTATACCAACTTACCTGCTTTTGACATGATAATCAACTGCCTCCTCATTTAGACTGACTAAATAAAATGCATCCTGGATACAATAGATTTTCCTCTTAAAGATCATTTCTCAGTTACAACTTATACATCACTGTCACAAAGTAGGGTACACTGTGGACAGTAATACATAAACCCAAGACATTCAGTAATACATAAATTCAAGCTAAATTTAGGCCAGAGAGAAATTCCATCTTTTTGGGTTTTTTTCTTTTTTCTTTTTCTTATTTACTTAGCTCACTAGTTTATTTATATTATCTGGATTTTTGAAAGTAGAAAGTATCTTAAAGGAACTAGTTAAATACATTCTGTTAAAATATTAATATAGAATTCACCACTTACATGCAGTCTCAATTATAGAAAAATTGGTTATTACAGCATTTATATATTCTTGCATTCTCGTATGCTGGAATACTTCTTTATTAATGGTATAGTGAGATTTCATATTATTTATTCACCTATTTTGAAATGTATCAAATGAGTACATATGTAACATTTAAAATTAAGTGTGTCATTTGAGAGGTCTATTGAATTGTATAGAATGAATCTAGTAAATTCAATGTGTAGTTGAAAAACGTGAGGTCCAGAGAGATTAGGTGAAATATTTAAGATCACACAGTTACTTTAGAAGAGAATGGACTAGAAAACAATTCTTCTACATCTCAAGCAGGTGCTCTTTTTAAACCATCAGGTCTATTTTTAATGAAAATACATTAATCCTGTAGAAAATAACCCTGCTCTAGAAATGTATTGTTGAGCTTTCCTGCCCAAGTTTGGGCAGGAAACAGTGATAATTTTTGAAGTACTCAGCGTTTCAGGCCAGCGAGAGGAAGTCCTCCATTAGGCTTACCCACTCAGGGGCACAGTTCAAAGGAGGATGCTGCCAGTTCTCTGCTGGGTAGATCTAAAACAAATGGGACAGGCAAGAGTGGAACTGAATGTATCTGCCTGTGCCCTCCAAATTCACCAGCCAGGTAACTCATGAATATATATTGACGGCAAGCTGTATTCTGTCTTCTCTGGAGAACTGGGAGTTGACTGTCCATATCTATTTTTTTCTTCAGTTTTCATTCACTTCTTCCTCTTTTACTCTTACTTCCTCTTTCTCTCGCCTTTCTTCTCTCTGTTTATCAGTGATGACAAGAGTTGTTCTTATGAAGACTTGCAAAATAAGTAAGCAACCCTAGATTTCTTAATGTTACTTTCAACTATGACTGACACTGACTGCTTTAGCAAGGACTGCTGTCTAGCTAATCAGTATTTATCAGTGATCTAACTAATAGGTATTTCGGATGCCATAGCATTAGAAAATCAAGATTTAAACTATATCATTAAAAAACATAAAAAGAAATTGACAACACTAGAAGGGAAAGAGAAAACTTTTTGAATATCTTTAAATGGCTTAACATTAACTTTGTTATGTGAAAATAAGGGTCATTTTTAAGTTGTGTAATGCATTTAGGTGGGTCACAAAAATGTCTTAATGGCAAATGTGAGTATCAAATAAATGTTAATTGAATGTAGGTGATCATTGCCATGAAATAAGGGAAAGTATTGATATCTGCTTAGCAGTAAGATTTGGATAAACTAAATTGTACTAGATTTTGTATTATTGTAATAAGTTAGATTGTGAACAATGGATGTCTCTAGTAAAAATAAATATTCTATATCTGGTATTACAATTCTGTTTATTTATCATTTTAAAAACTCACTAGAGCAAAGGTTGTCAAGCATATGATCAGAAAGTTCCCTCCAATGTTACTCCCTGGGCAGAAGCCACCAGGATTTCACCTAACCATATATTATCACCCTCTTAATCATGTTAAGAAGAGTGAGAGAAATCAACATTGAACTTCCCCATAGCTATTCCATTATCCTCCAATTGTGGAAATCTAAGAAATAAAAGTAACTCTTTCCTCTATAAACTCTAATAAATCCTCCTCTAGAAAATCATTAGAGGAGAACATAGTAAAATAAATTTTTAGAGCATTGCAAAAATTTGAATCTTCTTAATACTGTTATACTTTATAAATATATTAGTATTAAGTGATGTATATATATGACCTCATTTAATCTACAGCATATTTGGAGGCAGAGCTATCATCTCCCTTTACAGAGAAGAATCTGAGAATCATAGAGTTTAAATTAGTTTCCCAATGTCATGAAACTAATCAGTGTTGGAGCCAGGAATAAAATCCAGATTTTGGATTCCAAAGCTGGAATTTTTAGCTGTTTTATACTGAAAAATCCTCTAGAACCTAAAACTAAAGTGGCTCTGGTTAATGTTTATTAGGCAGATATGGAAGTGGAAAAGTAAAGCTAATTTTCATAACCATGTTTATGATCTGATGGGAAACAAGACAAAGCACCCAGCAGTACATAACTTGAAACAACTACTCATATCGGTCTGATGTGTAAATCTACTTCCTACCCCCACTCAACCCTCCTTCAGGTAAAACAACATTTCTTTTAAATTATAATCTATAAATTTTCATTAGAAATTAGAGTGAAGACAATATATTTGTTTTTAACTTTATTAATTTCAGTGTTTACATTTATTCATTATTAAAGCTAAATATCATTTGGTGTTAATTTATAATAGTAGTAAGCTATACTAATTCATCTGCATTGAAATTAATATCATTGGTATTTTGTTTTTTGGTTTTGGGGATTTTTTTTGTTCTTGCTTTGGGTTTGATAAATTAAAATTCTTTTCCTTTTATCTCCTCCACCACCACTCTATTTATTTTGGCAATCAGAAGACTTACACAAGTTTGCAACATTGTTTTGTTAAGCTAACAAGTGTTGAGGTGATTGTGAAAAGATAAGAAAGAAGCATACCAATATAAGTTTACTAAACAGATATGTTTAACATTGTGTACATTGACTTGCCAGCAATATATATCCTATACTCTTAAAAATGATATAGCAATTTGCTAATATTTGCTCTTGAGCAGTGGGGAGAAGGAAAAGGAACCAACATGTGTTCCTCCTCGGATCTAGGAAATATATGTATGTGATTTTGTTTAACTCTTGCAATAATTCTATAGAAATAATTGTTCACTTTCTTCAGATGTGGAAACTGAATTAATAGTTAAGTTACCTAAATGGCAAAGGTAGAAAGCATTGGACAAGAATTTGAGTGGAATAAGTCTAAGACATTCAGGCTTTTTCACTATACAACATCAATTCTACCCTTGCTCCCCAACTTCCTCTCCTCCCCAACCTCCATAATTGGGTGTCCCCTGAAATCTGTGTATCTTATTGGGAAAAAATGTGTCCTTTGGAATTAGACAGACTTGAGGGTGAATTATATATATGCCACTTACTAATTGAGTAACTTTTGGAGACATTACTTAATCATTCTTAGTCTCAGTTTCCAAATCAATAAAATGATGGCAATAATAACTGCAAAAGAGGATCATTATGTGTATCAAGGATTATAAATATAAATCACTTGGCAGAGTTTTCTCTACATGGTTTTTATTTAGCAAATTTTGTTGAATACACACTGGCTATCCTTTTAAGTTGATTCTCACTTTCTTCATCTATGTCGTATACTCCAGGCAGTTGCTTCTGTTACCACCGGCACTGATGTTGCAATGCTGTTAAATCCATTCTTGACACAACTGCCTTTTTCATGGAGTCTGTTACCCATAACTGGAACAGTCTGACCACTCCTCACCCACCCCTCCATGATGTCATTTTCTAGAACAAATAGCTACAGAAAGACAGCCTCAGCTTTACCACCATCTTCAAATCTAGCTCTAGTACTCTTGTTTAGAGAAATCTAAACGCAGTAGAAGATAAGAAAAAGAAGACACATTAGTGAAGCAGCAGTGACCAAAAAGATAGGTGGCAGGCAGGAGGAAAGTATGATTTTAAGTTATTTTCTTGTTTTATCCAAACCAATCTTAAAAGAAAGCTATTGGCGGTAGTCTCTCATTTTTTATTCTTAATTGTCATTTCTCCAAACTGCTATTATATTTTAGTATATTGACTACAATGAAAATCTTTAGCAAGATATTTGATAAATGTATCACATTCATAGTTTCTAAAAGTTATCATCAAGAGCCTAATTTTCAATGGCTCAGACCTCTGCATTTATTTTCAGTAATTCATACATTATCATATATTGCCAAACTGCAAATCAGATTTGAGGGAATCAAGACTATTTTAGAAATTTTGTACTTTCTATGTAGTTTAATCTGCTTTTTTTCCTAGATCAATCAGAACTACTTTCTGTTTTACATTATGTGATTCATTTTTTTGTTTTATTTTTATGGCAGGTTTTTGATAGGGACAGGTTCTTAATTGTATATCATATAGTTTAAGCTCTTGTACCTCTTTTGCTAGAAGCTCTGATGATATTCATTTCATATGTGATTATATTTTTAAGTCAGGAGTCTTAGAAACTTACAGCAAAACCAAACATTTTGTATTTGCACTTTAGTTGAAGATGATATGACTATTCAGTAATCATATCACTTGACTTTTTCAGTTTTTGTTCTTTTGTTCTTTTATTACTAATGAAGTCAGAGGCATGTTCTGTCTAGATTTTGATTTCTGAGACCTAAGAGGCATACAATCAATGGAGATACTTTTCTTCTATCTAACAAAATGCATTTTATTAAGGTTATAAAATAGATGCTTATACTTTGATGCTATAGATGTGAAACAGGAAGTAAGATACCAATATAAAGCAAATATTTTGAGGAACATAATCCTGAAAGAATTTTTAGATTATTTGACTAATTTTCACAATTTGTCTTTTTAATTATCTGGGGTTTTTTTGGTTTTTGTTTGTTTGTTTGTTTTGGTTGATTGTCTATGTTTACTCTTTCTGGAACCCTAACACACAGCATTCTTTTTTTTTTTTCCTCTTTATTTATTTTCAACATCTTTATTGGAGTATAATTGCTTTACAGTGGTGTGTTAGTTTCTGCTTTATAACAAAGTGAATCAGCTATACATATATATATATATCCCCATATCTCCTCCGTCTGGCGTCTCCCCGCTACCCTCCAAAGATCAGCACCAAACTGATCTCCCTGTGCTATGTGGTGCTTCCCACTAGCTATCTCTTTTACTTTTGGTAGTATATATAAGTCCATGCCACTCTCTCACTTCGTCCCAGCTTAACACTTCCCCCTCCCTCTGTCCTCAAGTCCATTCTCTATGTCACACAGGATTCTTTTAAGTATCTTTGCAGCCACTTGACATAACTTAAGTCAATTACACCTAATGATTTAGTTTTACTAAAGAGAGGCCTAAGCCTTAAATACCTTAATAATAATGAGACAAAAGCGCTCAACATTGCCAATCTCCCTTGTTTCCCTAGCACATGGATTTCCCACATTGTGAGATGATAGTTCAGCATTGTCTTCTCTTTCCACATCTCAAACACCTTGTTCCCTCATTCAGTAGGGTCTTTGAATCTGAAAATTATGTTTTCATAAAAACAGATACAAGTAAGTGACTACTAACTAAACTTTACATGATCAAATTCATCAAATTGATGATATTTTTACTCATATTTGCCTTCCCTTCTCTTCAGACCAAAATGTATAGTGACAATAAATTGTACTCTCACTTTTATCCAAGGATTTGTGATGGTAATTTCTTCCTTTTTCCACCTCAGATATTCCTTCTCCTCCTTCTTTATCATCATCGTCCTCATTGTCAGCATCAACTTCATAGCTACTGATTATTTACTATAAGCCAGGTAATACACATACACATGCACAAATTTTACTCAATTCTCACAACAAATCATGATTTTTATTTTCTCCATTTTAATAGTAAAGAAACTGAGTTATGCCTTTCCTTCACTAGTTTTTTTTTCTTTTTTTCACCCATCTTCATTTAAATGTACCTTAAAATAAATCATCCTTAACAAAAGAAAAACTCCCTCCAACCATGTTTTCCTCTATTTCCTCTGCTTTGTAGCACAATTTACCTCATAAGAGATAACTTTAAAGGATATCCCTTAAAGACATCACTTTTTCCCATCTCAATTTGAATATAAACTAAAAGTCTTACCTTAGAGATAAAGCCTAACAAAATCAGCACGTTAAACATGAAAATCAAGGCTGGCACTTATCAAATGTTCCGTGCAAGTTAAAAGAGCTGTTACTGTTATCATCACTGCTCTTTGAGCTCTGCTTGCCTCTTACCTCATCTTCTTTCTCCCGTTCTCTTCTGGCAACACTGGCCTTCCCTCTGTGCCTCTCCCATACCCAGCTCCTTGCTCTCAGAACTTCTATATCCCAGAGCCCTGTGCCTGGGTTGCCAGTCCGCAGTTTTTACCTGGGTTCGTCCTTGACCACATTCAGCCTTGGCTTCATGGTAACCTCCACATAGGCCTTCTCTGCCTACCTTTGACACCCATCCTCTACCTTCTTATAAGGTTTTATTTTCACAGTAGCACTTCCTACTACTGAAGTTATCTCACTTACTGATTATTTTATGTGTCAGCTGCCTCCTTTCATGAATTCCATGAAAGCAGAGACTCTACAAAATGGGTGTGGGATTGGACAAGACTGAGACAGTCCCTGTTCCCATAATAATCATAAGGAATTAAAAAGTTATAATTAACACATTTTATTTATCATTATTTTCATTTCCTCTTTCAAAGAGTTCCCTCTACCAAGTATCTTCATGATCTTCCTTTGAATTTATCTAAGAACTCTTTCTAGTATTGAGACAATATTGATTTCTCTTGGTGGTAAGGTTGTGGATTATGAGCTACTTGATGGGATCGTCTCATATTTATATTGAAAGGAAAGTACTTGAATTTATTTCAAACTCTAGAACCCAGAAATTTTTATTTAAGAAGTCGAATGGAATATTTCACACTTAAGTATAAAATTATCTACTATATAGAAAGTCTTCCTTTTTATTATATGTGATATAATTCAGAAGAAAGTATTATATTTGAAATAATATAAAAAAATACAATGCCATTTTTGTATTACATGTTATACTCAAATACATTTTTTTTCAAATGCAAGAAACAATGACACCAAGATAATTTATCTTCAAATTTTACCTTAATCCTCTATTGCAACATTCACCACAGGCCACCTTTTGTTTTCCAAATGTGATGTTCATATTCTACTAAAGATTTTCCCTAAATAACTTTTATATATTGAGCTGATGCATGTGACTATCTAAATTGGTTACAACATAAAATTAGTAAATGATAAGATTAACAAAACAAAAAAGCCCTATAAACTAGTTTAATATTTAAACATGGAATTACTACAATTGCACTCTCTGTAAATTATATTAACATTAATATATATTAATATTATTACTTTGAAATATAAATTATAACACAATATTTATGTTTTCATTAATTTCAAACAGAAACTTAAAATGCAACTGGAGTTTAATAGATTTTAATACATTACTTGTTAGAGCAGGGACTTTGGGATTCTTTTCTAACTATTTCACTTGAATTTAGAAAAGGAATTACTATCAACATTATAATCCTAATCCAATCAAAATTCCTATTGAGAAACAATTGTTCTTACCCTCATATTTATAAAGCATATTTTCTAAAAAGAATGATAAAACTTTATATACATACTGTTCTATATACCCTTTTGTTATCCCCATAGAGAAAACAAAGTCTTTTATTTTTATTTCCTTTGAATCTTCCATTGAAACTTTCAAAGTATTGTGTTGTAACATGCTACAATTTCTTACAAAATTTTACTGGTGTTATAGAACTGAATGTTTCATAAATATGCAGTATGTAGCATTATCTTGTAACTACTTATGTAAGAGATGAATAGCCCCTATTGTATAAAATCAAATTTTGCAGGCACCATTTTTATTGTCAAAGTGGGGAACAAGATTTTCCTATTATGTTGTTCTACATTCTAACCTTGAAGATGGTATTAAGCATAAAAACCAAGACACTGATGAGGCCTTGCAAAATGAAATAATGCTTTCCCCTTCAAGCCAACCAGCATAGCTATTTTTAACTGTTTGCCAAGGTACAAATGTTCCACAGCAGAAGTAAAATTCTTAGTTATAATCACAAGAATGAGCTCTGCAAATAGCCTGTTAATCAATGGATATAACTTTCTTTAGAGGACAGTCATAATCATGTATTGGGGGTTCCTTTGGAAACCATTCAGTGTATGAATCTTCTACCAACAGTCTAAGCAAATTGCATTTTTCATGGGCTTCATGATCTCTAAATTGATATCTGTATTATAAGATCACTGTAATTTTCCAACTGTTGGGACATTAATTTATAAAATTCCTTAGGTTAATTGATTTTAAACAAACAACCATAAAGCAAATGATTGCATTTCTATAACATCACAGACAGTAATGTTAATTCAAATCTAGGTCATAAAAGTATCTGAATGATTCAAGAAAAATATTACTATATAATGTTTCTTGCCTTGGATTATCTCAATAATTACTAGCATATGAACTTGCCCTTATAGGAGGGGGACAAGGGCTAAAAAGTTGTTTTATCCTCTCAAATGGAAATAAATCAATGTTATTTTAGTAAATGTTATTTTAACTTTAGCCTCAATATGAATGGCTTTGGCATTATATTAAAATTAAATTTAAGTTTTAAGCTAGAAACTTTTTCTGAAAGTCTGTGGTCATCCATCTTGAACTCCAAGCATGTAGGAAGACATAGGTAGAAGTATATTAAATCTGACAAATGACCTCCCATGTGCAAAGGAGGAAATAAAGATTCATTCTCCGTGTTTGTGAGATCATTTTGATGAAGGAAAGGCTAATTGAGGATGACATACATTCTAAATTTAATTCAAATCAGCATTTTTACATGAAGACTCATCACATTTCCAATGGTACATGCTACCATAAAACAGCTTAGTAAAGACATTTTGAATTTGATTCTTGCAATCTTTTAAAATGCTTCATCAGAACTGACATTTTTAGGGGTAATGAGTTTCCAATCTGAGTATTAGCTCAAACTGGATACCTGTGGTATTTTACACCTTTTATTTAAAAAGAAGCATTTTTCTTTAGCATAATTAAGTCTTATGTTACAGAGAAAATTGCAACTAATATGAGATTATGCCTAGGAAACATGTGGGGAAAGTGTCAACACAGGGTTTCTCACAGTAAAAGCAAATCACCTTGAAATGATTAAAATGTTAAATTACGAATGACTCATCTTCTGGCATTCAAAAATTGTCATATTCCAAGACCAAGTAGCACTACTATTGTTTTTAAAATGAAAAGGTGATTGCTAACTCTTTCCTCTTGAAATGCTCCAAAATTAGCATTAATATTATCCTATTAACACACAGTTAACAGCTCAACTCTGTAAAAAGACCACCTCATCGTCTATCTAATAGGTAGTTTTGTTAATTCTGCAAATTTCACATAATGGTTATCATTTGTTAAAAGTCAGGGTCATTTATATTTTATACTAAGATAAAATTGTATCTTGACTATATTTACACAATGACAATTCAAAATATAGAGGTCAGATTTACTAAGAGGTTAGATGGAAACAATATTTAGGAGTTCCTACCTTTAAGACTTTATATTATATGCCAGTCATTCTAATTAAATTTAGAAACAAACATTAGTATGCAAGTCAGTGGTTGTAAACATGTCACATACAAAGATTATCAGCATGTCCTGTTTATGGTACTATATTCCCAGCTACAGCATGGTCATTTGGCTTTCTTCTAAGAATAAAACAAAGCAGAATGCCTACATATCTAAATTTGGATTTGAGAAAATAGTACTTTTTTCATAGGATAATTTATTTATAAAAAATCATATGTCAACTACATTTTCAAGGATGAGACTTTGGAAAGATCTTACCTTACCTAAGGAATGAACAGTGGGCTTCTTCCTATTCTGTGTATCTGAAATATCTCAGGTGTTTCAATGGTCAAGTATAATATAGAGTTAAGCACATGCCTCACCTTAGTTTCCAAAGTTATATTTACCTTTCAAAGCAACTGAGTGTATAACTCATTGCTTATTTCCTAAATAAATCCCTGGGCAATTGTGCTATATATTTCTAAAGATTAATTTGGAGACTATTATGATCATCACCTATGATCATTTACATTGATGGAACACATACAATTAAATCATTTGCTTGTTTAAAGGCTCAAAAATTCAAGAACTATGACTATGAATCTAGAGTATTTTTCTGTAGGCTCACTATACTTCATATGTAGATATAACAATCTGCCCATAAAAGTACTAGAAATTCTCAGATTAAGTTTTAGTTAAATTTATTGAAAACATTCTCATTGAATTTTTTTCTGGCATGTTATCACTTGAAGAAATTGGGAGACATTATGAAACATGGAGTCTCTTTCATGAGAGAAAAATCTTAAACTGGAATTTTATAGCACTTGATATATTTTCAAGATATTCTTATTTATCATGGAGTTTTGAATGATACCCCAAATATATGGGCAATAGCTGTATGTAAACATGTAAGTCATTTGTTCTGTAGATAAGAATTTATCAAATTACTAGATCTATTTATTTTTCATTTGGGTGAAAGGTAAGATTTTGAGGACAGCATCACTTTTAGCATCTTCTCTGTTAGCAACAGTATTGAAGATAGTAATGATAATAATAAATACAGAACACGGAATGTGCTAGATCCTTCCAAAAAATATTACAGAAAATTTACAAAACACAACCGTGAGCTTATTATTCAGAGTCTATATATAAGGAAACTGAGGCACAGACATGCTGCATAACTTGACAAGGGTCACACATACATTCAATGGCAGAGCTGTGGTCTGCTTCCAGTTATTCTGGTTTCAGCACCCATAAACTCAAATGGTAAAAATAAAGTAAGGAAATTAAGAAATGCTCTAACATCATGAGAAGATACAAACAGAGAAATGATATGGTATTTTTTTAACATCTTTATTGGAGTATAATTGCCTTAAGATGTTGTGATAGTTTCCACCGTACAACAAAGTGAGTCAGCCACATGTATACATATATACACATATCCCCTCCCTCTTGTGTCTCCCTCCCACTCTCCCTATCCCACCGCTCCAGGTGGTCAAAAAATACCAAGCTGATCTCCCTGTGCCATGCAGCTGCTTCCCACTAGCTATCTATTTAACATTTCGTAGTGTATATATGTCAATGTTACTCTCTCACTTCGCTCCAGCTAACCCTTCTCCCACTCCATGACCTCAAGTCCATTCTCTACCTCTGCGTCATTATTCCTGTCCTGACCCTAGGTTTATCAGAATCAATTTTTTTTTTTTAGATTCCATATATATGTGTTAGCATATGGAATTTCTTTTTCTCTTTCTGACTTACTTCACTCTGTATGACAGACTCTTGGTCCATCCACCTCACTACACATAACTCAGTTTCATTTCTTTATATGGCTGAGTATTATTCCATTGTAAATATCAGCCACAACTTCTTTATCCATTCATCTTTCAATGGACACTTAGGTTGTTTCCATGTCCTGGCTAGTGTAAATAATGTGGCAATAAACATTGTGGTACATGACTCTTTTTGAATTATGGTTTTCTCAGGGTATATGCCCAGTAGTGGGATTGCTGGGTCATATGGTAGTTCTATTTTTAGTTTTCTAAAGAACCTCCATACTGTTCTCCATAGTGGCTGTATCAATTTACATTCCCACCAACAGTGCAAGAGGGTTCCCTTTTCTCTACACCTTCTCCAGCATTTATTGTTTGTAGAATTTTTGATGATGTCCATTCTGAATTGTGTGAGGTGATACTTCATTGTAGTTTTGAGTTGCATTTCTCTAATGATTAGTGATGTTGAGAATCCTTTCATGTGTTTGCTGGCAATCTGTACATCTTCTTTGGAGAAATGTCTATTTAGGGCTTCTGCCCATATTTGGATAGGGTTGTTTGCTTTTTGATATTGAGCTGCATGAGCTGCTTGTATATTTCAGAGATTAATCCTTTATTAGATTCTACATTTGCAAATATTTTCTCCCATTCTGACGGTGGACTTTTCATCTTGTTTCTGGTTTCCTTTGCTGTGCAAAAGCTTTTAAGTTTTGTTAAGTTCAATTTATTTATTTTTGTTTTTATTTCCATTTCTCTAGGAGGTGGGTCAAAAAGGATCTTGCTGTGATTTATGTCATAGAGTGTTCTGTCTGTTTTCCTTGAAGAGTTTTATAGTGTCTGGCCTTACATTTAGGTCTCTAATCAATTTTGAGTTTGTTTTTGTGTATGATGTTAGGAGTGTTCTAATTTCATTCTTTAACATGTAGCTGTCCAGTTTTCCCAGCACCACTTACTGAAGAGGCTGTCTTTTCTCCATTGTATATGCTTGCCTCCTTCATCAAACATAAGGTGACCATATGTGCATGTGGTTATCTCTGAGCTTTCTATCCTGTTCCATTGATCTATATTTCTGTTCTTGTGGCAGTATCATACTGTCTTGATTACTGTAGCTTTGCAGTATAGTCTGAAGTAAGGGAGCCTGATTCCTCCAGCTCTGTTTTTTTCTCAAGATTGTTTTTGCTATTCAGGGCTTTTTGTGTTTCCATACAAATTGTGAAATTTTTTGTTCTAGTTCTGTGAAAAATGCAATTGGTAGTTTCACAGGGATTGCATTGAATCTGTAGATTGCTTTGGGTAATATTTTCATTTTCACAAGGTTGATTTTTCCAACCCAAGAACATGGTATATCTTTCCATCTGTTTGTATTATCTTTAATTTCTTTCATCAGTGTCTTATAGTTTTCTGCATACACGTCTTTATCTCCTTAGGTAGGTTTATTCCTAGGTATTTTATTCTTTTTGTTGCAATGGGAAATGGGAGTGTTTCCTTAATTTCTCTTTCAGATTTTTCATCATCAGTGTATAGGAATGCAAGAGATCTCTGTGATTAATTTTATAAACTGCTGCTTTATGCAATTCATTGATTAGCTCTAGTAGTTCTCTGATAGGATCTTTAGGATTCTCTATGTATAATATCATGTCATCTGCAAACAGTGACAGTTTTACTTCTTCTTTTCCAATTTGGATTCCTTTATTTCTTTTTCTTCTCTGATTGCTGTAGCTAAAACTTCCAAAACCATGTTGAATAAGAGTGGTGAGAGTGGGCAACCTTGTCTTGTTCCTGATCTTAGTGGAAATGCTTTCAATTTTTCACCATTGAGAACAATGTTGGCTGTGGGTTTGTCATATATGGCTTTTATTATGTTGAGGTTGGTTCCCTCTATGACTACTTTCTAGAGAGTTTTTATTATAAATGGGTGTTTAATTTTGTCCAAAGCTTTTTCTGCATCTATTTAGATGATCATATGGTTTTTACCCTTCAATTTGTTAATATGGTGCATCACATTGATTGATTTGCATATCTTGAAGAATCCTTGCATTTCTGAGATAAACCCCACTTGATCATGGTATATGATCCTTTTAATGTGCTGTTGGATTCTATTTGCTAGTATTTTGTTGAGGATTTTTGCATCTTTGTTCATCAGTAATATTGGCCTGTAGTTTTCTTTTTTTGATATCTTTGTCTGGTTTTGGTATCAGGCTTATGTTGGCCTCGTAGAATGAATTTGGGAGTGTTCCTCCCTCTGCTATATTTTGGAAGAATTTGAGAAGGATCAGTGTTAGCTCTTCTCTAAATGTTTGATAGAATTCACCTGTGAAGCCATGTGGTCCTGGGCTTTTGTTTGTTGGAAGATTTTCAATCATAGTTTCAATTTCAGTGTTTGTGATTGGTCTGTTTATATTTCCTATTTCTTCCTGGTTCAGTCTCAGGAGGTTGTGCTTTTCTTAGTATTTGCCCATTTCTTCCAGGTTGTCCATTTTATTGGCATACAGTTGCTTGTAGTAATCTCTCATGATCCTTTGTATTTCTGAGTGTCAGTTGTTACTTCTCCTTTTTCATTTTTAATACTATTGATTTGAGTCATCTTTTTTTTCTTGAAGAGTCTAGTTAATGGTTTATCAATTGTTTTTATCTTCTCAAAGAACCAGCTTTTAGTTTTATTGATTTTTGCTATTGTTTCCTTCATTTCTTTTTCAATTATTTCTGATCTGCTCTTTATGATTTCTTTCCTTCTGCTAACTTTGGAATTTTTTTGTTCTTCTTTCTCTAATTGCTTTAGGTATATGGTTAGGTTGCTTATCTGAGATGTTTCGTGTTTTTTGAGGTAGGATTGTATTGCTATAAACTTCCCTCTTAGAACTGCTTTTGCTGCATCCCATAGGTATTGGGTCATCGTGTTTTCATTGTCATTTGTTTCTAGGTATATTTTGATTTCCTCTTTGATTCCTCCAGTGATCTCTTGGTTATTTCGTAGAATATAGTTTAGTCTCCATGTGTTTGTATTTTTTACAGATTTTTTTTCCTGTATTGATATATAGTCTCATAGCTTTGTGGTTGGAAATGATACTTGATACAATTCCAATTTTCTTAAATTTACCAAGGCTTGATTTGTGACCCAACATATGATCTATCCTGGAGAATGTCCATGAGCAGTTGAGAAGAAAATTTATTCTGTTGTTTTTGGATGGAATGTCCTATAAGTATTAATTAAGTCTATCTTATCTAATGTGACGTTTAAAGCTTGTGTTTCCTTATTCATTTGGGATGATCTGTCCATTTGTGGAAGTGAGGTGTTAAAGTTCCCTACTATTATTTTGTTACTGTCATTTTCCCCTTTATGGCTGTTAGCACTTGGCTTATGTTTTGAAGTGCTCCTAGGTTGGGTACATAAATTTTTACAATTGTTATATATTCTTCTTGGATTGATAACTTGATCATTATGTAGTGTCCTTCTTTGTCTCTTGTAATACTCTTTATTTTAAAGTCTATTTTGTCTGATATGAGAATTGCTAATCCAGCTTTCTTTTGATTTCCATTAGCATGGAATATCTTTTTCCATCCCCTCACTTTCAGTCTGTATGTGTCCCTAGGTCTGAAGTGGGTATCTTGTAGACAAGATATATACAAGTCTTGTTTTTGTAACCATTCAGCTAACCTATGTCTTTTGGTTGGCACATTTAATCCATTTACATTTAAAATAATTATCAATATGTATGTTCCTATTACCATTTTCTTAATTGTTTTGGGTTTGTTATTGTAGGTCTTTTCCTTTTCTTGTGTTTCCTGCCTAAAGAAGTTCCTTTAGCATTTGTTGTAAAGTTGGTTTGGTGGTGCTGAATTTTCTTAGCTTTTGCTTGTCTGTAAATGTTTTAATTTCTCTGTTGAGTGTGAATGAGATCCTTGCTAGGTAGAGTAATCCTAGTTGTAGGTTTTCCCCTTTCATTGCTTTAAATATATCCTGCCACTCCCTTCTGGCTTGCCAAGTTTCTGCTGAGTGGTCAGCTGTTAAACTTATGGGGATTTCCTTGTATGTTATTTGTTGCTTTTCCCTTGCTGCTTTTAATATTTTTCTTTGTATTTAATTCTTGATAGTTTGATTAATATGTGTCTTGGTGTGTGTCCTCTTGGATTTTTCTTGTATGGGACTCCCTGCACTTCTTGGACTTTATTGAGTATTTCCTTTCTCATATTAGGGAAGTTTTCAACCATAATCTCTTCAAATATTTTCTCAGACCCTTTCTTTTTCTCTTCTTCTGGGACTCCTATAATTTGAATGTTGGTGGATTTTATGTTGTCCCAGAAGTCTCTCAGACTGTCCTCAATTCTTTTCATTCTTTTTTCTTTATTCCACTCTGTGGTAGTTATTTCCACTGTTTTATCTTCCAGGTCATTTATCCATTCTTCTGCCTCAGTTATTCTGCTATTGATTCCTTCTAGAGAAGTTTTATTTCATTTATTGTTTTTTTTCATCATTGTTTCTTTGCTCTTTAGTTATTCTAGGTCCTTGTTAAACCTTTCTTGCATTTTCTTATTCTATTTCCAAGATTTTGGATCATCCTTACTATCATTACTCTGAAAATCTTTTTCAGGTGGACTGCCAATTTCCTCTTTGTTTCATCTGGTGGGTTTTTACCTTGCTCCTTCATCTTCTGCATATTTCTTTGTCTTCTCATTTTGCTTAACTACTGCATTTGGAATTTCCTTTCGCAGGCTGCATTTTCATAGTTCCTGCTGTTTTTGGTGTCTGCCCCCAGTGAGTAAGGTTAGTTCAATGGCTTTTGTAGGCTTTTTGGTAGAGGCGATTAGTATCTTTGTTCTGGTGGGTGGGGCTGGGTATTCTCTTTCTCATGGGCTGCTCCACATCCAGTGGTGTGTCTGTGAATTTATTATGTTTTTAGTTATCCTCTCTGCCATTGGCTGAAGTTGTGTTCCTATCTTGCTAGTTGTTTTGTACATGGCATCTAGCACTGGAGCTTGCTGGTCATTGGGTAGAACTGGGTCTTAGCTCTGAGATGGAGATCTGTGGGAGAGCTCTGGCTGATTGGTTTTACATGGGGCTGGGAGGTCTCTGGTGGTCCAATGTCCTGATCTCGGCTCTCCTACCTCAGAGGCTCAGGCCTGACACCAGACCAGAGCACCAAACACTGTCAGCCACACAGTTCAGAAAAAAAGGGCAAAAAATAGAAAGAAAATAATAGTATAAAAAATAAATTTGTTAAAATAAAAAGTAATAATGATTAAAAAGATAGAGACATGAAGCAAGAAACAAATCCACCAATGATAACAAGCGCTAAAATCTATACAAGATAAACATAAAATTCAGAAACAAGTCAGTCACAGACAGCAAACCCCAAGTCTACAGTTGCTCCAAAAGTCCACTGCCTCAATTTTGCGATGATTCATTGTCTATTCAGGTGTTCCACAGATGCAGGGTATATCAAGTTGACTGTGGGGATTTAATCCAATGCTCTTGAGGCTTCACAGAGAAATTTTCCTTTCTCTTTTGTGTTTGCACAGCTCCTGGGATTCAGCTTTGCTTTTGGCTCCACCTCTCTGTCTAGGTTGCCCTCAGGCATCTATTCCCCACCCAGACAGGAGGGTGTTAAAGCAGCTGCTGATTAGAGGGCTCTGGCTCACTCAGGCCAGGGGGAGGGAGGGGTACCGTAGTTATACTTGGGATACAGGATGAGCCTGTGGAGGCAGAGGCCAGCATGACGTTGCAACAGCCTGAGACATGCCATGTGGTATCCCTGGGAAGTTGTCCCTGGATCACAGGACCCTGGCAGTGATGGACTGCACAGGCTCCCTGGCAGTGTGGATAGTGACCTGTGCTTGCACACAGGATTTTTGGGGCTCCAGCAGCAGCGTTAGTGTTTCATGCCCATCTCTGGTGTCTGAGGTGATAGCTGAGGCTCGCACCCATCTCTGGAGCTCAGTTAGGCTGTGCTCTGCCTTCTGTGGGAAGACAGGGAAGGAATCCCCTCTCCTTGCACATCCTGAAACAATGGTCTCTTGCTTCTTAGGCAGGTCCATTTATTTTCCCAGACTCCCTCCTGGCTAGCTGTGACACACTAACCCGCTTTAGGCTGTGTTCACACAGCCAGCCCCCGTCCTCTCCCTGGGATCTGACCACTGAAGCCCAAGCCTCAGCTCCCAACTCCCACCTGTCCTGGTGGGTGAGTGGACAAGCCTCTCAGGCTGGTGAGTGCTGGTCGGCACCGATCCTCTGTGTGGGAATCTCTCTGCTTTGCCCTCTGCACCCCTGTTGCTGTGTTCTCCTCCACGGCTCCAAAGCTTCCCTGCCACCCACACCCCATCCCCACCAGTAAAGGGGCTTTCTAGTGTGTGAAACTTTTCCTTCTTCACAGCTTTGTCCCAGAGGTGTAGATCCCATTCCTATTCTTTTGTCTCTGTTTTTTATTTTTCTTTTGCCTTACCCAGGTATATGGGTATTTTCTCGCATTTTGGGAAGTCTGAGGTCCTCTGCCAGCGTTCAGTGGGTGTTCTATAGGAGTTTTTCCACGTGTAGATGTATTTTTGATGTATTTGTGGGGAGGAAGGTGATTTCCACATCTTACTCCTCTGCCATCTTGAAGCTTACCCACACTGTACGTTTTTTTTAGAAAAAAATTGGCACATTTGTTGTTTATTCATTAGCTAATTCATTAAAACACACTTTTTATAACTAGTATTTTCCTAGAATGGGAAAATGAACTCAAGATCTAAACATTAAAGATAACATAAGCAAGTAAAGGGGAAAAAAAACAAACTTCTAAGTAAATACTGGCAGTGTTGAACAATATAACTGTTAAAGAAACACAGTAATTTTAATCTTAACCAAAATGAGGATGAATCAGGGAAGGTGACATTTGATTTGAGTTATAAATCAGTGGGAGTAGAGTGTGAGAGTATAAATATTCTAGTCAGAAAAACAGAAGCTTAAGAGTCTACACTGTGATCTGGAAACTGCACATATTTCAGTATGGCTAGAGATAACATTAAGGTTTAGAGGAATGAAGTTTTAAAGTTAGGCAAAAAGTAAGATTTCAAAGGGCCTCATTTAGAATGTTAAGAAGCAGCACTAGTTTTAGAAAAGTAATGTGTAGCCAATCAAGTGTTTTAGAAATATGATTCTGGCAGCATGAAATAAAGTAGATGGTTGAAGGATACTGCTGGAAGAAGCAAATCAGACAGGAGTCTGATTAGGATAGCCTAATTTATGAGGGGTTTGAAGGTACAATAAGCAACAAGTCAATGACATTGGATTGGAAATACATATGAACATTGGCTTTGTAGGACAAGATGACTGATTAGACTTGAGTTTAATCAGTTAAATAAATTTAAGATATGTTTCAGGTTTCTGGTTTGGGCAACTTCAAGGGAAATGGGAAATAAGTGTGCAATTAGGTGAGACCTATATCCAGAAAGGTGAGTCAGTTTGAGGAAATCTGTGAGTTATGATTTGTCTATCTACCCAGATGAAAATGTCAAAACTGCAACTGGATATACACATCTGGAATCCATAAGGGTTCTGGGTTAAGGGTGGGCTGGATTTAGTAGTAAGACAAATCCTTCCTTGAATGCCCACTAGGTGCCATTTTAGGTTCTCAGAAAATCCATACAAGGATTTTACTATATTCATATACTATAATGTGATATATATTTTATTAATGAAAAAATTGATACCTAGAGATATGAAAAAAACTTTTAGGAAGTAGTAGTACTGGAATTTATACCATAACACCAAACTTAAGTGCCTTTCATTATACCACTGTCCCCCTCATCTCTATGCTGTCATTTGTATACAGGAAACTCTTGAACGTACTGGAATGAATTAGATCACCAATGAAGAGAGTTAAGGGAGGAGAGTACTACAGAAAAATCACTGAACATTTATAATTTTTAAGAAGCCAGAGGAAGAGCATCCAGGGAAGGAGAACTTAAGAAACAGAGGAAAGAGAAAATAGCGGTACAAAAGCACAAGTAGAATATAATTTTTCAAAGAGGAAAAGATCAACAGAATCAAGTAATGAAAAGAGGTTAGAAAAATATGCTTTTTTCATTTAGAAAGCATTTATCTACTACCTTCCACTGATATTTCCTAGGCATTAAAAATCCACACTTTAGGCATCATTTGTGACTATAAATTCTGAGAGGATAAATAAAAACTATAGGTGATGCAGACATTTTTAGGTGCTTGTGTTTGTATGAGTATGAGGAAATGTGTGCATCATGTCTGAGATAAAAGTCTTCAGTTTGGATTCCTTTTGTGGGGCTGGGGTGTGAGAAGAGGATAATGATGAAATTTTTAATCTAGTATGAGATTTTTCTGGAGGAGAGATGGGAATTTTTCACAGAAGTTGCCATGAGACTATTGGAATAGCTGGCTGAGGGACATAGGGACTTCAAGGTGTTATCTCTCTAGCTCTCTGGCTTGATATAAATTACAGTCATCAATTATTAAATTTTCAAGCAAACATTTACCCAAGGCTGACCTTTGAAATTTTAAGAAGCTACTTTTACTTTCCCATCTCCTGTTTCCTAAGAAATCAAGTGGTTTCAGCAAGCCCCACCCAACCCTTTTTATGCAACATTCAGAGCGCCCTCTATTTTATTCCATGACACCTAATTAAATTTTACACATATATTTCCCAATACTTATTTTACATAATAGAGTGAAAACTTTATGAGGTCAGGGTTCCCAGTGGTTTTTTTTAATTGAATAAGGTAAGGAATTAATAACAGATAATCCACAGATTTTTCTGAAAAATATAATTTATATATATATACATATATGTATATATAATATGTTTATAATTAATGACATAGAAATGTATTCGAGACCCAGAACTTTTTTTATTGAGGTATAATTGCTTTACAATGAAGTATCAGTTTATGCTGTACAAAGAAGTGAATCAGCTATATGTATACATATATCCCATCTCATGGATCTCCCTCCCAACGTCCCACCCATCTAGGCCACCACAGAACACCGAGCTGAGCTCCCTACGCTATACACCAGGTTCCCACTAGCTATCTGTTTTCCACATGGTAGTGTATATATGTCAATTCCAATCTCCCAATTCATCCCATCCCCCCTTCCCCACCCCGCCATGTCCACATGTCCCTTCTCTATGCAGGGATAGAGACGCAGACGTAGAGACACAGAAATTTTTAAGTTTGGTCTCTTTCCTGTTTTAGAGTACATAGAGTTGTAAAATGTCTTCAAGAGTGATAAATTTTGATGATCTCTGAATCTCACCTCTGCAGGAGCAGTGCCATGCGTTACTGGGTTAATTAATTAAATGTCTCAGGTTTATACTTGCATGTAAGCTATCTTACGCATTTTTCATTCAACACATTTAAATCTAAGAGGAGGATATATAAGTACACTTTGCAAACCAGATATTCTAAGGTAAAGCTCAATGATGGGAAGGAACCACTTCTTTTATCAGTGCAAAATACACATTACTTGGTATTAAAAATATGGATGTTGCCTCCACATTCTATTCTACCCCTGCACCATCAACATGTTTTCACTCGGGCTGAACAAATTAACTGCAAACAAATATTGCTTTTACTAGGTTTTCACTGAGCAACAAGAGTGTTTTTAAAATTACCCATGAATATCTCAGGCACTCAGATATCTGTTTTTGGGGCCTGAAGATGCATGCTTTAAGAATCTTTAGTCATTAATATCAAGCCAGAAAACACTAAGGTAAAAGGCCCAGTGTAATATATATCTTAAGATGCTCTACTTATAACGACTGCATTGCTCTTTTAAGGCTTCATTTATTCTTGACAGAAACAATTATGTGAAGTAATTATATCTAAAGTCAGGCAGTGTACAGCGTTCAATTTGGAAGGTAAAGAGCATTGTTTGACTGTTGTTACCAGGCACATTCCTGATAGGGAACAAATACTTACATCAATAGGAATCATGCACTTCATAATTTATTATTTTATTTGCATATGCTGTTATCATAATAAGTGCCAGGTTAACCATCTTAAACACAGAGACAAAATTACTAGTATAACATCAGTGGGAGAAAGCAATATAGAAGCAGCTCATCAGTATTTCCTTTGCATGGCTTGTTATTTTATAGGGCTCTTTTTCCTTGCATGACCAAATGTTGCATAATTGACTGGACAGAATTATTTCAGAAGACATCCAAAGATTGAAAGGCCAATATCCTTAGTGAATAAACTGGATGACACATAGAATTTAAAACAGTTAATTTGACCAGATACTGCAAATTAAGTGAGTTACTCCTTCTTATGAGTATTTTCTCAGAAACAAATTATCCTTTTTTAAAAAATATATAATTGGACACAAATTATCTACATTAATACATACTTCCTTCATAGTTTGAAAAAGATCATAAATTCTCCCAAGTTTTCTAATTTGCAACTAGCCAAACTGCCATACTGACCCCTTGAATACATCTGGATAACTCTGCATTCAATGTAAATTTATTAATTTATGGTAAGGGAGAAAATATGACTATTGAAGCATCACCCTGAATCTATAAGTTGTGTTTTCCTTCTGTTTTATTTACACTATTAATCTGTTAAATCATTAAGTAATTTATTTTTATTTCAAGAGGAAACTCATTTTACTATGAAATATTGAAAGGTATGTGTATATTTCAAGGTGCCCTATATTTATCTAAAGCATTATTCTGTTAGAAAGAAACATTTCTGCATAATTATGATCTCCAGACTAGCAGGCATTTCCAGGCATTGTCTTAAATATACCACTTTATCTTGGCAAAAAGATAATTGTTTTATTTCCATCAGATACATTAAAAATAACTATGTGCCACATATATCTTATTCCATAAAAGTATAATCATACGTAATAAGGCCACTTACCAAGAGAACTGGCTAAAATAGTCAGGTTGAAATGATTGTACCCTTGAGTATGCATTTCATCTTTACTCTAAGAGAAAGTTAAGAATTTTTTGTGTGTTTACTTTCTTTTCACTCCCTCCACCATGTTTGAAGAGTGATATAGGAAATGAATTGATTCCTATAATCTGATATTTTTGCATATACAACTCAGTTTCCCTTAGTTTGAGAGTTGCTGAAATATTTTTTTTCTGTATCTATCTTGTTATTGTATCCCTTTTTTGAAAAAAATAGAGGGTTCATTTTGTGATTTTATATCTACATCACCAATCTTTCTTCAAGAATATTGGCTTAAATGATATTTAATAGTAGGTCAGTTATTGTTCTGGTGATTCCAAGTAAATAAACACAATTTCAGAGAAGAAATTGATGGGTTTTATGTAATTTGATGTCAGGTATTCTATAGGAACTCATAAAACTGGATCCATTGTTTCAAATATCATTAGGACTCTATTTTTTCTTTTCTGATGCTCTTGTATATGCCCTTCAAATTTTGTCTCTCGACAAGCCCACTTCCTCTGTTTTTCCACACTACATTTAAATAAATCTGGTCTCTTGTAGCTTCAAAATTTATAATTCAGCTAGAGAGACTGTTATATGTTCCAATTTCATCTGTACACTTCCCAGTAGGAACTAGCTAAGCCTGGGTCGTGTGCTCACCACTATACTCTTAATATATCAGTTTCAACAGTAACTATGTGGATGGTATCTGAGTGAAGAATGTTAGTTCCAGATGGATAGATGGATGAAACGTCTACACAATTAGGGGCTTCCCTGGTGGCGCAGTTGTTGAGAGTCCTCCTGCCGATGCAGGGGACACGGGTTCGTGCCCCGGTCCGGGAAGATCCCACATGCCGCGGAGCGGCTGGGCCCGTGAGCCATGGCCGCTGGGCCGTCCGGAGCCTGTGCTCTGCAACGGAAAAGGCCACAACAGTGAGAGGCCCGTGTACAGCAAAAAAAAAAAAAAAAAAGACTACACAATTAAAGTAATAATTAACCACTATAGTTAATGGAATCATAGACTCATTGCCTATATATTTTTTTTTTTCACCTACATATATATGAATGACTTATGTGTGAGACACAGCCAACTACTGTGGCAACAAGAGCCCTGCAAGCAGCAAGCATCACAGTTATGGAACATAAGCATAACCTGTTCAGTCGTGTCCATTCTCAAATCTCTGCCATGCGTTCTACCATGGACAAACAATGGAAATGCACAATAACTGAATATCTATCTCATTAAATGCCAGACCCTAGAAAATACTGAGTTCTTTCTGTTACCTTATACCAGTGGGTTTTTCATTTTTCTCCTAATCTAACTATAGAGAGATAAATTGTCTGCGACTTTCAAACTAACAAATACCTATTTCAGAATCTGAGGACAAAAGATGAAATATAACAAATGATACTCCCATAGCTCTTATCATTTAGGAAAATAGAAGCTCTGTGCCAGGAATGGGAAGAGGATCAAATATATATTTCTTATTATAAATCACAATATCACACATAAAAACTGACAAAGATTCAACAAAAATAGAAAATCATAGAAAATTATATGTAAAGTTCTTAAGTAAAATAACAGGAAATAAAATTCAGCAATACCTTAATAAATAAACAAATATGCCACAACTCTATTCCAGAATAGATTCCAGAGTAGACTCTGGAAGTTTATGAATGATGCAAAGTTGCCAAATAAATGTTCATTTTTAAAACTTATAATTCTAATAACTACTAAAAGTGACACATTTCAAACTATATGCTTAATTCAAAAACACTCAGGAAAATAGGAATAATTGGGATTTTTCTTGACATAATATAAAATAAAATGTCATTAACATTTACCATGGAAAAACTCAGAACATGTTCTGAATTATTAACAGAACATTCTGATTATTAACAGATTTATTATTTGCAAATATTTCTAGAATTTTATCAAAAGAAGTCATGTGTTATATAATTGACTTTTTCTTTCACTAAGCACAATGATTTTGAGATTCATCCATTTGGTAGCATGTATCATTAGTTCATTCCATTTTCTTGTCAAGTAATATTTCATTGTGTGGATAGATCACAATTTGTTCATTTTCACCTATTGGTGGACTTTTGGGCTGTTTTCAGTTTTTGTCTTTATTTAGCTTGTTAACATGGTAAATTACATTGATGGGTTTTTATACAGATTTTTTTTTAAAGTTCAAACAAAATGAGTATACACTGTGTGACACTATTTTTATGAAACTCTGGAAAATGCAAATTAATTTACAGTACCAGAAAGTAGTTCAAGGGTTATAAAGAACTGTTGGTGGGAAGACGATGGAAGAAGAATTATTAAGGGACACAAAGAAACTTTTGGGAACAATGGGTATGTTCATTATCTTTATCCTGACAATGGTTCCACAGATGTGTACCTTTGTCAAAATGTACAACTGTATGGTTTCAATACATGCAGTTAATTGTACAAGCTTATTTCTCAATAATGTTATTTGAAAAGAAAATATAAAACCTATTTTTCAACCCAGGATTGATGACATCATCTGAAATTCTTCTAAAACACATTTACATTGATGAGAATGCCTAGGATCATCCTCATTTTATGTCTTCCCCATCAATAACTACACCAAGTCCTTGGTGACATCTGCCAAAGTCTCTGAGTTCTGTAATCTGTCAGAGCTGATGCCTGGGTCCTCTGAATCCTGAAGGTAGTGGTTAAATTATAGTCCATGGTTTGGCAATAAATTGATTTTAACTTAATTCATTTTAAGAGGAAAACAATTTTATCTCATTGATTTTCAAATCTTTTTGCACTCACCTGTTTATTAAAGATTGCTTTTTCTCCCTTTGGTTCATTTTTTTCTGCAATAAATATTAATTGTTGATAACAAAGATTTGATGTATATCATGTTTTCTATTCAGGGGGATACAATTTTTAATGCAGATTTTCACTTAATAAATATTATCTCCAATGTGTAAACACTGAACATTCATTTTATAGACAAAGAAAAGTATTGACAGCTACTAAGTGTTTTTTTAAAATCATAGTTACTGTAAAACTGGGATTCATGATAAACTATATGGATTTGGAAACATCTGTGTTCTATCACACCTCCTTCTGCATAAGAAACTTATCATCAGTATTCTTCAGTAGTGCCAAGATGGTTTTATATATATATATGTATATATTTATATGTATATATATATATTTAATTATATATATAATTAAACGAATGATCATTTCTCAGTTACAGCTGTCTAAAAATTTACACCATTTTAAAGAATTTTTGTGACATAAATGTGTTTTCAGTCAATCCAGTGAAAAAGTAGGGCCTTTTCTTGTTGAAAAAGTTTGAATATATGTAGTTAAATGAAATAAACTGTGTATAAAATGATTAAAAATACAAAGGAGTGGAGGTGATTGATATAGTAAAGAGAGAGGTCGAGTCACAGGAAGAGCTAATATCTAGAAATCCCTGGCATCTAGCTGATATTCTACACAAGTCCTGCTGTCATCCGGAGTGAAGTCAGGGACCAATGGATGGACAACCTTTCTACACCCGGTCTTACATTTATTTGATTTTATTATCCACTCTACTCTTTCCTTCTACTTATGACCATACAGGAAACTATTCATCAACCAGATTTCTTTAATCTCAAAAACGCTATATTCAGACATTTCAGTACTTAACCATATCCTATTATCCTTCTAGTTTTTTCATTTAACTACTCTTTGACCTCAACAAGATCTTGATTCCATCTTCAGCTTATATTCAAAGCTTCTCTAAATGTCAACAATTTGTTCCATTACTTTTGCAGTCTTATTTTCTCACATCTCCTCAACTTTGAAGAGATCCAAATTTCTGCCTTGTGTTGGCCTATACTCAGGAGTTGAAGCCTTGCTAGAGAAAATTGAAGATCCCCACACATCAGCATCTTCTCCAGTGCATGCTGGACCATCCCACAGAACCAACTATTATAGTCTTTATTCTGCTCTCTCTTCCATCTGCTACAGCTGTTTCAGACACTTTCTCCATTTCTTAGATTCCTCTGCCTTACCTTCCCACCTTACTCTTGCTCTCAGTGAATGGTTTCAACAGCCACAGCACTGAAAAAATATGACATACAGAGAAGCACACCTTAAAAATCCTATAAGTAATTCCACAGATTCAGTCATCTGCATTTGCATTCTGCCTTCCCTTGTTTATTTCCAGATGAAGTAGAAAAATCTGTGTTCTCCTCAGCCTGATCTTGTTATCTGTACTCCAGTTGTGTTAGAACATGGATCTATTCTCTCTCTCCACCATGCCTTCAACCTCTTCTTTTCTTCTGATAAAGTTTTATTATCCATATTACTTAAGACACTTTTCTTCATTACAGACAGATCCCTTCCTCTTCTATCCTCATTCTGCATATAATTATCTTCACTTTTTATTATCGTTTTTTTTTTTACTTCAGCCTACTATAAAATCTCTTCTGTTCCCACTACTCCACAGAAACTCTTTTCACCTAGATTCTCACTGAGAACTACATCTTTTTTTTTTTTTTTACATCTTTATTGGGGTATAATTGCTTTACAAGAGAACTACATCTTAATCAAATTTTAATATTTCAGGCCTGATCATACTTGAGTTCTAACAACACTAAATATTGTTCACCTGTTTCTCTTTTTGAAATTCTCTTTCTTTCACATCCAAGATATTAGACTTGTCTAAATTTTTCCTGCTACTCTAGCTGCCTCTTCTTGGTCACTCTTTTGCAGAGTTCTCTGCCTCTTCTTTCATATTTGTTGGTGTTCCTCTGGATTATAACCTCTCCTCTGTCTACACAATCCCCCAGATGGATGAAATACAAGCCCTTGTATCTATTATCATCTATATGCTGATAACTAACCTCTAACTCAGAGGACTTACCTCTCTCCTGAACCACATACATAGCTATTGAACTGCTCCATAATCACAAAACAAAAATTATTATCTTCATTAACCATTCATCATTCCCTTCACTGTCATTTTCAATAATAAGAAAAAATAAAGGATAATATCACCATATACCCTGTTACCCCAGCCTGAAACCAATTCAGTTATGAATTTTCCTATTCCCTCACCCTCATATTCATTTTTCTCTTAAATCCATCTGATGCTCTCATTCCCTGGATTCATATTCCCAATACCTCTCAATCTGCCCCAGCCCTAGACTGTTACACAGAATTACTATCTCATCTTGCCTGTCTCATTCTTGCTCAGGTTCAGCTCTTTAGTGGTAAGAGCACTAAATATGGAATCAGACTAGTCTTGGGATTGAATCCTGCCTACCCTACTTCAAAGCTTGTGTGACCCTGAATAAATAGGCTCAACTATTGCTTTTTTTTTAATCTGTAAATGTGAATAGTTATATTCACTTTGCCATGGAATTATTGGAATGTTATATGATATACCTGCTTTTTCAAAATACCCAAATTCTGAATCTTGAAATATAATCAATAACTGTTATTTCTTAGAAATATTATTGTTATATCAAAACAGAAATTTCTTTATGCTATCCCCCTGCTTACATTTGATCCCTGGTTTCCATTATCCTTATGTAAAACTCCCAACTCTTTACCATACCTAATAATGTCCTGAATTAATGCTCTAGACTCATACTTGAGCCCTGGTCCATTCATGTTATTTGTGTAGGCACCACAGTGCACTTCTTTCCATCTGAAATGGGACAGGAGAAACTGTTCTAGGCAGCAATAATGACCAAAGCCCAGAAAGTAGGAAAAAGCATAGCAATATAGAGAACCAGAAAGGAGGCTGGTGTGGCTTAAGTGGACTAAGTGAGTGAGCAGAACAGTAAAGACTCTGATTGATAGGAAGGCTCCAAGTCACTGGAGACTTTTTAGGCCAGAAGATCTCAACCTTACCACTATAGTCATGTTGGACCAGATAATGATTTGTTGTGAGTTATGGCCATGTGTATTTTAGGATGTTTAGCAGCATCCCTGGGCTCAACCCATTGGATAGATAGTGTCACTCTTCCAGTTGTGACAGTCAAAAATGTCTCCAGGTCTTGCTAAATATTCCCTGGGAATATTTAGAATTGAGAATGAATGTTACAGAGTATACGGGGTTTTTTTGTGTTTTTTTTTTATTTTTTTATTTTTCAGAGTATACAGTTTTTAATGTAGGAGGGAAAAATAAGTAGTGTAATATGTTCTGATTTATGTTTGATAAAGATCACTTTGACCATGAGGTTGGAGAAGCTGTTCACATAAACATTGGACCCTTCCAGATTGGTAATAATATTTGATGATTTACTATGAAATATGTATCATATCCTCAATTAATAAGGATACCAACTGAAAAAAAATGTACAACATGAGAGTTGTGAGTTAAGTTTTATTTGGGGGTAAAATTAAGACTATAGCCAGGAGACAGCATTTAAGAGAGCTCTGAGAAACTGCTCCAAAGAGGTGGAGGGAAGGTCAATGTTATACGTGACTTTAGTGAAGTGGGGAGGTGCAGTCAAGCACACATTTTGGCAGAGGCTGGCTGCTAGTCATGAGGAGCAGATGTCACCATTAATGATTTTAGTGCTTTTCTAGACATGAAGAGATGCAAGAATTGGACTCATAAAGTCTTCTCATGAAAATAGATAACTATCTAAAGGCCTGTTCTGCCAGTTTTTCCCAGAGCACAGAGTTCCTCATTCCTGATCTCCACCCTGAAGCCCTTTCAGGAGGTGTTGAAAGTTAGCAGCTTCAGCAGCTCATGATTTAATTCCTGTAGAGGTATGTGGCAAGTGCCAATTTTTAGTTGGCAAGGAAGATATCAAGAATGTTGCTCTGAAATTAATAAACAGCAGCATGAAGACAAAGGGAAGAACACTGTGGAAGGCTGCAGGATGCTCACAGGAAAAGAGAAGAGGGTTTTTAGCAGAGGGAAGAGGAGAAACAGCAGTGGGGAGGTTGGAGAATATCATCCCTGCTCCCTACAGTGATACCGAGGGAAGGAAAAGCCTGCACTAGAAAAGGCTAATAAGGAAACCTTGTCTAAGGGAAGGAGCTGGTGTCTAAACCCAAAGTTATGATGTGCAGGTTGCTGTGTGCATTTTTGTTTACAATAAAATGGAATTGCTGTGAGTATAGTGAAAAAACAGGGAGTTCAAAAGTGGGACAAATGCCAGTAGTTTAGAGTGATACAAACACAGATCTGATCATGCTGTTCTTCCCAAAGAACTCTTCTCTGGCTTCTATTATCCTTAAGAAAAGCTCTAACTCCTTCACAGAGTCTGGAAGGCCTGCATATGCTTCAGCCTCCTTACTTCTCCAGCTTCTGGTTATTTCATGGGGACCCTAGAACCACTGCACTTTTTCTAATTTCCCCAGGGATTCCTTCCCTCCCTCCCTTCCTACCTTCCTTCCTTCCTTCCTTTCTTTCGTTCTTTCTTTCTTCCTCATTCTCTTGGTTTCCAATCATCATCCACTTTTTACTGAATATGTAGCAGAGAAGGGGTAAACATCAGAGGAAGAAAGTCAACAGGAATAAAGAGGAAAGGAAATTGATAAAAAGAGAAGAGGGAAAATATATGCAAGTTATAAAATTTTTTTCTTTTATTTTTCTTAGTTTTGTTACCATCTTTGGTTTTGGTTTACATTCATATCTAGTCTTTATTCACTGATTACAAAATATGTATTAAACACTTAGTAGGCTCTAGTATGATCCTAGTATGTGTCAGTACTTGGGATAGCACAGCAAAATAAATAAATTAGAGAGAGAAAATCCTTGCGGAGCTTTCATTGTAGTTGGGGGGAGGATATTACAAAGTAAATTATGTTAAATGATAAAAAGGCAAAAAAGGAAGGACAGTGAGTTGCAAATACCACAATTTTCAAATGTCAAAAGTTTCAATATCAAGTGATACTTGAGAATAGGGACATGGACCATGTACCCTCAAGACACCAGTGTCCCAGCCTTGTGGAGAAAAAAGATTGTGTGGGAGATTGAGGAGGTGACTATCATAAAAATGGATTATTCTATAAAGATCAAAGAACCAGAACCTGTAAGAAAGCAGGTGACAGAAAAAGAAAGAGCATGACTTTAAAAACTAAACTCATATAAAGATTTTTCAGAGTCAACAGAAGCTCAAAGTTTATTTATTTATTTGAGTTGTTTATTTAATTGAGTTGTTGTTATCCTTGTTGCTGTAATTTTAAGTTTGACTCCACCACTAAGCCAAATTCCTATTAGCTTAAATCTTGATCTCTTTACCTAACAATTGCATTCCCAGTGCCCAGCAGAGTACTTGGAACTAAGCAGTTTCTTCACTAAAATTCATTACTGAACAGCAGTTCTTAAGATGATAGGAAGGTCTATGATTAATTTAAATGATTTATTTTTTACAAAACTACAATGATATAGTACTTATTATAATTTAGACAGTTTACATACAATACAGTAAGTTGCCTACATATGAACCTTCAAGTTGCAAACTTTCAAAGGTGGGAACGTGCTACTGTCCAGACATCACTGGATAGTTTTTTCAAGAGGGTAGATAGAATTGAATCCAGCAAGGAACCAGAACCTGTGCCATCAATGTCAGGAGTGAGTAAAATTGCAGCTTGCCCTCCATATCTTATTGCTGACGATCCTTCGCTCTACCATCTCCCACCTCTCTCCCTCCTCCAGTCAGTAACTCTTCTTGCCTGTTCACTCGATGTCAGCCCCTGTATGCTAGCTGTTGTACTGTATTACTGTACTTTTCAAGGTACTATACTATAAAATTAAAAATGTTTTCTTTATTTTTTGTGATTTTTTAATGTATTATTTGTGTAAAAAGTATTTTAAACCTATTACAGTACAGTACTACATAGCCAATTGTGTTAGTTGGGTACCTAGGCTAACTTTGTTGGACTTACAAAAAAATTGAACTTAAGAAAGCTCTCTAGGAATGGAACTCGTTCATATGTAGGGGACTTACTGTACTCACAAAAATTGAGAAGAATGTATTACAACCCCTTTTATATGGATGACACACTGAAGATATAAAAATTAAGCAGATTGCTAATGGTTATGTATCTAGAATATTAGAAGGGCCGAAATTTAACCAAGGTTTCATGGGTTCAATATGTACAAGCATAACTTTATATCCCAGTGCCCCTCAACAGAGATGGAGATGGTGAAATTTAATATTGTATGACACATTGTTTTCACATATTTTCTCTCAAGAGTTCTCTACTTTGCTTAGAATCTTTAAAGTTCACTGGGGCACATAAGAATTAAAGCTAAAAGTATAAACTAAAAGTACCTGTTATAGTAAGACAGAAATACAGCACCACACATCAAAAAAAAAAAAAAGAAAAATGAAATGACCCAAGAATATGTTACAGACGAAGGAGCAAGGTAAAAACCTACAAGACCAAATAAATGAAGACAAAATAGGCAGCTTGCCTTAAAAAGAATTCAGAATAATGATAGTAAAGGTGATCCCAAATCTCAGAAACAGAATGGAGAAAATATAAGAAACGTTTAACAATGATCTAGAAGAACTAAAGCACAAACAAACAGTGATGAAAAACACAATTACTGAAATTAAAAATACTCTAGAAGGAATCAATAGCAGAATAACTGAGGCAGAAGAATGGATAAGTTAGTTGGAAGATAAATGTGGAAATAACTCCCAGGCAGCAGAATAAAGAAAAAAGAATGAAAAGATATGAGGAGAGTCTCCAAGACTTCTGGGAAAACATTAAACACACAAGCATTTGAATTATAGGAGTCCAGGAAAAAGAAGAAAAAAAGAAAGGTATTGAGAAAATATTTGAAGAGATTATGGTAAAAACTTCCCTAATATGGGAAAGGAAATAGTCAATCAAGTCCAGGAAGCACAGAGAGTACCATACAGGAAAAAACCCAAAGAGAAACAGGCTGGGACATATATTAATGGAACTATCAAAAATTAAATACAAAGAAAAATATTAAAACCAGCAAGGGAAAAGCAGCAAATAACATACAATGGAATCCCCATAAGGTTAACAGCTGATCTTTCAGCAGAAACTCTGCAAGCCAGAAGGTACTGGCAGGACATATTCAAAGTGGTGAAAGGGAAAAAAAAACTACAACCAAGATTACTCTACCCAGCAACGATCTCATTCAGATTTGACAGAGAAATTAAAAACTTTAGAGAGAAGCAAAAGCTAAGAGAATTCAACACCACCAAACCAGCTTAACAACAAATGCTAGGAACTTCTCTAGGAAGGAGACACAAGAGAAGGAATAGACCTACAATAACAAAGCCCCCAAAATTAAAAAAATGGTAATAGAAACATAGCTATCTATAATTACCTTAGATGTAAATGGATTAAATGCTCCAACCACAAACAAATTGGACTTAAGAAAGTTCTCTAGGAATGGAACTCATTCCACAAGACATATACTGGCTGAATAGATACAAAAACAAGACCTGTATATATGCTGTCTACAAGAGACATACTTCAGACTTAGAAACACATACAGACTGAAAGTGAGGGGATGGAAAAATTTATTACATGCAAATGGAAATTAAAAGACAGCAGGAGTAGCAATTCTCATATCAGACAAAACGGACTTTAAAATAAAGACTATTACAAGAGACAAAGAAGGACGCTACATAACGATCAAGGGAGCAATCCAAGGAGAAGATATAACAATTGTAAATATTTACGCACTCAACATTGGAGAACCTCAATACAAAAGGCAAATTCTAACAGCCATAAAAGTGGAAATTGATGATAACACAATAATAGTAAGGGAATTTAACACCCCAATTTCACCAATGGGCAGATCCAAAATGAAAATAAATAAGGAAACACAAGCTTTAAATGACACATTAAATAAGATGGACTTAACTTATATTTATAGGACATTGAATACAAAAACAAAAGTATACATTTTCTTCACAAGTGCTCATGGAACATTCCCCAGGACAGACCATATATTGGGTCACAAATCAAGCCTTGGCAGATTTAAGAAAATTGAAATCATATCAAGTTCCTTTCCTGACCACAACGCTATGAGACTAGGTATCATTTACAGGAAAAAAAGAAACTGTAAAAAATACAGACACATGGGGGCTAAACAATACACTACTAAATAACCCAGAGATCACTGAAGAAATCAAAGAGGTAATCAAAAAATACGTAGAAACAAATGACAATGAAAACACAATGACCCAAAACCTATGGGATGCAACAAGAGCAGTTCTAAGAGGAAAGTTTATAGCAATACAATCCTACCTCAGGAAACTAGAAACATCTCAAATAAACAACCTAACATTACACCTAAAGCAACTATAGAAAGAAGAGCAAAAAAACCCAAAGTTAGCAGATGGAAAGAAATCATAAATATAAGATCAGAAATAAATGAAAAAGAAATGAAGGAAACAATAGTAAAGATCAATACAAGTAAAATCTGGTTATTTGAGAAGATAAAGAAAATTGATAAACTTTTAACCAGACACCTCAAGATAAAAAGGGAGAAGACTCAAATCAATAGAATTAGAAATGAAAAAGGAGAAGTAACAAGAGACACTGCAGAAATACAAAGGATCATGAGAGATTAATACAATCAACTATAGGCCAATAAAATGACAACCTGGAATAAATGCACAAATTCTTAGAAAAGCACAACCTTATGAGACTAAACTGGGAAGAAAGAGAAATAAAAAAGACCTATCAAAAGCACTAAAACTGAAACTGTGACTAAAAATTTTCCAAGAAATGGAAGGCCATGACCAGATGGCTTAGGCAAATTCTACCAAATATTTAGAGAAGAGCTAACACCTATCCTTCTCAAATTCTTCTAAAATGTATCAGAGGGAGGAACACTCCCAAACTCATTCTATGAGGCCACCATCACCCTGACACTAAAACCAGACAAAGATGCCACAAAAAAAGAAAACTACAGGCCAATATCACTAATATCTCTGATGAAAATAGATGCAAAAATTCTCAACAAAATGCTAGCAAACAGAATCCAACAGCACATTAAAAGGATCATACACCATGATCAAGTGAGGTTTATCCCAGGAATGCAAGGTTTTTCAGTATATGTAAATCAATGAATGGATACACCACATTAAGAAACTGAAGGATAAAACGAATATGATCATCTCAATAGGTGCAGAAGAAACTTTCAACAAAATTCAACACTGATTTATGAAAAAACTCTCCAGAAAGTAGTCATAGAGTGAACCTACCTCAACATAATAAAGGCCATATATGACAAACCCACAGCCAACATCATTCTCAATGGTGAAAAACTGAAACCATTTCCTCTAAGACCAAGAACAAGACAAGGTTGCCCACCCTCACCACTATTATTCAACAGAATTTTGGAGGGTTTGGCCACAGCAATCAGAGAAGAAAAAGAAATAAAAGGAATCCAAATCAGAAAAGAAGTAAAACTGTCACTGTTTGCAGATGACATGATACTATACATAGAGAATCCTAAAGATCCTACCATAAAACTATGAGAGCTAATCAATGAATTGGGTAAAGTATCAGGATACAAAATTAATGCACAGAAATCTCTTGCATTCCTATACACTAATGATGAAAAATCTGAAAGAGTAATTAAGGAAACACTCCCATTTCCCATTGCAACAAAAAGAATAAAATACTTAGGAATAAGCCTACCTAAGGAGAAAAAGACCTATATGCAAAAAACTGTAAGACACTGATGAAAGAAATTAAAGATGATACAAACAAATGGAAAGATATACCATGTTCTTGGGTTGGAAGAATCAACCTTGTGAAAATGACTATACTACCTAAAGCAATCTACAGATTCAATGCAATCCTTATGAAACTACCAATTGCATTTTTCACAGAAGTAGAACAAAAAATTTCACAATTTGTATGGAAACACAAAAGACCCCAAATAGCCAAAGTAATCCTGAGAAAGAAAAATGGAGGTGGAAGAATCAGGCACCTGGGCTTCAGACTATATGACAAAGCTACAGTAATCAAGATAGTATGGTACTGGCACACAAACAGAAATATAGACTAATGGAACAGGATAGAAATCCCAGAGATAAACCCATGCACCTAGGGTCACCTTATGTTTGATAAAGGAGGCAAGAGTATACAATGGAGAAAAAACAGCTTCTTCAGTAAGTGGTGCTGTGAAAACTGGACAGGTACATGTAAAAAATGAAATTAGAACACTCCCTAACACCATACACAAAAACAAACTGAAAATGAACCAAAGACCTAAGTGTAAGTCCAGATACTATAAAACTCTTCAAGGAAAACATAGGCAGAACACTCTATGACATAAATCACAGCAAGATCCTTTTTGACCCACCTGCTGGAGAAATGGAAATAAAAACAAAATTAAACACATGGGACCTAACCAAACTTAAAAGCTTTTACACAGCAAAGGAAACCATAAACAAGTTGAAAAGACCACCGTCAGAATGGGAGAAAATATTTGCAAATGAAGAATCTGACAAAGGATTTAACTCCAAAATATACAAGCAGCTTATGCAGCTCAATATCAAAAAACAAACAACCCTATCCAAAAATGGGCAGAAAACCTAAATAGACATTTCTCCAAAGAAGATATACAGATTGCCATCAAACACATGAAATGATGCTCAACATCACTAATCATTAGAGAAATGCAAATCAAAACTACGATCTGGTATCACCTCACACTAGTCAGAATGCCCATCATTAGAAAATCTACAAACAATAAATACTGGAGAGGTGTGGAGAAAAGGGAACCCTATTTCACTGTTGGTGGGAATGTAAATTGATACAGCCACTATGGAGAACAGTATGGAGGTTCCTTAAAAAACTAAAAATAGGGCTTCCCTTGTGGTGCAGTGGTTGAGAGTCCGCCTGTCGATTAAGGGGACACGGGTTCATGCCCCGGTCCGGGAAGATCCCACATGCCGCGGAGCGGCTGGGCCCGTGAGCATGGCCGCTGAGCCTGCACGTCCGGAGCCTGTGCTCCGCAACGGGAGAGCCCACCACAGTGAGAGGTCCGTGTACCACAAAAAAAAGAAACAAAAAAACTAAAAATAAAACTACCATATGACACAGCAATCCCACTACTGGGCATATACCCTGAGAAAATCATAATTTAAAAAGAGTCATGTACCACAATGGTCATTGCAGCAGTATTTACAATAGCCAGGACATGGAAGCAGCCTATGTCGAGCATCCCTCGACAGATGAATGGATAAAGAAGATACGGCATATATATACAGTGGAATAATATTCAGCCATAAAAATAAATGAAATTGAGTTATTTGTAGTGAGGTAAATGGACCTAGAGTCTGTCATACAGTGTGAAGTAAGTCAGAAAAGGAAAATCTAATTCTGTATGCTAACATATATATATGGAATCAAAAAGAAAATGTTCTGATGAACCTAGGGACAGGACAGGAATAAAGAGACACATGTAGAAAATGGACTTGAGGACACTGGGATGGGGAAGGGTAAGCTGGGATGAAGTGAGAGAGTAACATTGACGTATATACACTACCAAACGTAAAATAGATAGCTAGTGAGAAGCAGCTGCATAGCACAGGGAGATCAGCTCGGTGCTTTGCAACCAACTACAGGGGTGAGATAAGGAAGGTGAGAGGGAGACGCAAAGGGAGTGTGTATGGTGATATATGTATGCTTATAGCTAATTCACTTTGTTACACAGCAGAAACTAACACAACATTGCCAAGCAATTATACTCCAATAAAGATGTTAAAAAAACAAAAACAAAAAAAGGGGCTCAGGTTTGATATCTGGCTGGGGAAGATCCTGAATGCCCCATGGTGTGATCAAAAACAAAAAAACAAACAAAAAAAACAACCAAAACCCAACAAACAAATACCTGATGTTGCACACACACTACTTTCCTTACAGGGAGGTACACTTTTCACAAACTCTTGGAGATGAAAAAAAGAATGATGCTGCAAAATGGTTAACTTGATGAAACAAAGACTTTACATGAGCATGTTTAAAAAACTGACTGGGCTTCCCTGGTGGCAAGTGGTTAAGAATCCACCTGCCAATGCAGGGGACACGGGTTTGAGCCCTCTTCCAGGAAGATCCCACATGCCGTGGAGCAACAAACCCCATGCACTACAACTACTGAGCCTGCACTCTAGAACCTGTGAGCCACAGCAACTGAGCCCGCGTGCCACAACTACTGAAGTCTGTGCACCTAGAGCCCGTGCTCTGCAAAAAGAGTAGCCACCACAATGAGAAGCCTGTGCACCGCAACTAAGAGTAGCCCCCGCTCGCAACAACTAGAGAAAGCCCACACACAGCAATGAAGACCCAACACAGTCCAAACCAATTTTTTTTTAATTTAAGAAAACAAAACAAAAAACTGTGATTATGGGGAATTCCCTGGCAGTCCAGTGGTTAAGCCTCCACACTATCCCTGCTGAGGGCATGGGTTCAATCCCTGGTCAGGGAACTAAATCCTGCAAGCTATGTGGTGTGGTGTTGCAAGGCCAAAATGCCCCCCCCCAAACCAAAAATGCCCTGTGATTATGATCCAGCAAGTCCACTTCTTGGTATGCACCAAAAGAATTGAAAGCAGGGACTCAAACAGGTATTCGTACACCTCAGTGTATAACAGAATTATCCACAACAGCCAAGAGGTGGAAACAACCCAAATGTCCATGGACAGATGGAGAGATAAACAAAATGTGGTCCATAGGTAAAATGGAATATTATTCAGCCTTAAAAGGAAGGAACTACTGACAACATACAACATGGATAAACCCTGAAGACACTATGCTAAATGAAATAAGCCAGACACAGAAGAACAAATATCATAGGCTTCGACTTGTATGAGGTACCCAGAATAGGCACATTATAGATTCAGAAGGTTAAACAGTGGTTACCAGAGGCTGTGGGAAGAGGATGATGGAAAGTTATTGTTTAACAGGTACAGAGTTTCAGTTTGGGATGATGAAAGATTCTGGAGATGGACCGTGGTGAGGGTTACACAACACTGTGCGTGTACTCAGTGCCCCTGAATTGTACATTAAAAATGGTTAAATTGTACATTAAAAATGGCAAATTTTATGTTAATGAATATTTTCCCACAATAAATTTTTTCCTAATAAAAAAAAGTACTGGTTAGTATAAGAATAAGTGTACTTGAATATGACTTTGAGAATACTTAATAAAATCATCAGTCTTTCTAGACCTCATTTATTAACAGAATTGTATGCACATACACAGTGTGTTTTCTTTCTTCTACTTGCTAGTTTTTTTCCAATTCTATTGGGAATTAATATTGATAACCTATCATAATTTTCACCTGAAGAGTCATCTTTTTTATTGTTCTTGATTTTATTGCCTCTGGACTTAACATTTCCTCTCTGAATGTCTGCTTCATTTTTTTTTATTAAGTATTGATGTCATTCTCTCAAGTTATTTGAGGTTACTCTTTCTAACTTTTAAAAATAATCAATATAGCATTTGTTTCCCTCCAATGATCTTTGTCTCCCCAGATCCCAAGATTTTTAAAAAATATTTTTAAGTGGTTTAGTAAGAGGTTAGCTAATACTTTTAAAAACCTAGTACATCATCCATCCATCATTTATATTTGCTATGCATGACACACTTCATGCAAATATCTTAGAATGCTTTCCTGTTTTTACTATATAACAGAAATACAATTAAATGTGAAGTTGCAATCAATAAGTCTAGACCTGATTTAAACTTAGCCAACTTTTTGTATCAATAAATGTGAAAGGGGAAAGATAACAAAAAGTAAAAGCAAAGGTAAGCACATGACTATCATCCAAATCCAGAGAAGCCCAAGATTTGGACCCAGCAAAAAGTTTGCTGTGTGTCTTTTTTTTCCTTCAACCATAGTTGGAAAAACCATGTGAGAGAAGTGATTATTTTCTTTCTTGCAGGATCCATTAGGAAAAATGAAAGTTGTTTTATTCCATTGTTTTAATCAGATTACTGAAAATCTGAAATCCCTAAATTAATGTAGTTTCCAAGTCTTCTATCTTATCCAAAGGCTTAAAGGGCTTGCCTCTGTTGGATAGGGAAAGATAATCCCTAGACATTCTTTTAGAAATGGATTGGAAGTTTTCAGTGACCCTTCTGTGTACATTCATACAATTATATTATTCTCAAAGATCTTACAGATGAAAGGTTTCAGAGAAGTATGCAGGCATTTCAAAGACACTCACCAACTTCATGCTAGTGAATTTTTATCCAAATGATTTATAAGGTAGAAAATGTGTAACTCTAGAATAGGCAGACTGTTTTGTTTTTGTTTTTCCTTTTTTTCTCCCTTCAAATTGATTAATCATGCTTTCTTACCTGTCAATAGTGAACAGGTCCAACATAAAGCATTACTTGCTAAAAGATCCATAAAACATATTTAACTTTTCATATGTTTTTCTTTCTTGAACGCTAATAATGCTGACTTAATTTGATCCCCTAAAGTATACTTTTAAAATAGGATTCATTATTTGTAGTAACACAGGCATCAACAAGGACAACAACTTTAAAGCAATTTGTTTTTGACCATAAATGCAAGTGGACTAGGGGACTGAAAAACTGGACTTTGACATGGTATCCAGCTTAGGGCACCAGAAATATTGAATATCTTATTATCTAATCTAACAGTAGTCAATGATAACATGACAAGATACACTGACAAGAAAGCTTGACATAAGTTCTTTGCTATTCTAAAATCCTCTCTTCTCAAGTCTCTCTGTTCTCTTAATCCCTCATATTTCTTTTTCTTTATAGATCTTTATTGTGAATTCATCTTTGTCCTTAGAGATGTTGATCCTATTGCTATACTGTTTCCCAATTCCCAAATTTTCCCTCTAATATGATCTCATGACACTTACCACAAGTGTGAAATTAATCAATGTATGTCTTATTTAGAATTACATTTCCATCATAGGGAGGAGAAAGACCACATCTGTCTTACTCACCTCTGCAAATCCAGGGCCTAGAACAATGACCTGTATATAATAGTTCCTCAGTAAACATTGGTGGTATGGATAGCATTCAGTTTAGCCATCTGAAATACTCTCCAGATTCTCCTCATGAATAGACCACAGAAAATAGAATTTACTGGGGTTTTGTTCAATGTTCTGGCCCAGTTATTTCTCCTGTTGTAATTAGGCCCTGATTGGGAATTCTCTGGTGGCGCAGTGGTTGGGAGTCTGCCTGCCGATGCAGGGGACACAGTTTTGTGCCCCTGTCTGAGAGGATCTCGCATGCCGTGAAGCGGCTGGGCCCGTGAGTCATGGACGCTAAGCCTGCGCATCCAGAGCCTGTGCTCCGTGTCGGGAGAGGCCAAGGCAGTGAGAGGCCTGCGTAGCACAAAAAAAAAAAAAAAAAGAATCCACTTGCCAATGCAGGGGACACGGGGTTCAATCCCTGGTCTGGGAAGGTCCCACATGCCACAGAGCAGCTAAGCCCGTGCACCACAACTACTGAGCCTGCACTCTAGAGCCCACGAGCCACAACTACTGAGCCCACGTGCAACAACTACGGAAACCTGCGTGCCTAGAGCCCATGCTCTGCAACAAGAGAAGCCACCGCAATAAGAAGCTCATGCACCTAAACGAAGAGTAGCCTCCGCTCACCGCAACTAGAGAAAAGCCCACGCACAGCAAAGAAGACCCAAATCAGCCTAAATAAAATAAATATATTTTTAAAATATATATATTTTTTATAAATATAAATATAAATATTTAAAATATAAAATAAAATAAAATAAATAAAATAAAATAAAATAAATAAAATAAAATATTAAAATAAATATTTTATTTTATTTTATTAAATATTTTAAATAAATTATTAAATAAAATATTTTATTAAAATAAAATATTTTATTTTATTTTTATTAAAAAATAAAATAAAATAAAATAAAAATATAAAATAAATATATATTTTAAAAATAATATATATTTTTTAAAAAGAAATAAGTCCTGATTGTTTTGTTTTGGTTTGTTAAATCAGATGCTTTTCCAGCTCTTTCTTTATGTAAAAAATATATCAGACCAATAATTTGAAGTTGTAGAGAAAGTTAGAAAATGAGGGGTTGCTGCTATTATCTCCATCTTGAGTAGAACACCTCTTTTCTTCAATGTGTGTAGAGAAGTTGTAGACTAGAGAAGAATATACAACATTACCGTAGGAGAGATCACTGATGAAAATGAGATTTGGGCTAATATTCCAACCAGCTGGACATTGATAACAAACTTTAAGACAGGGGAAATGTATCAACTATCTAATTCACAAAGATGTTTTCCCTTGAAAGCACATTGAGATTTGAAGGTATTTAGTTGTGCACATATTGTATTTAAAAATCATTATTTCAGTTGGAAGTATAACTATCCATTTCTATTTTGTACACACTCTATACATCCTGCTTTATTCTTCTACCCTTTCATATTAATTTTCTGTCATTTTCTCACCACCAAATTTTATTCTCATTTCTAATTACTTTTCCTTCTCTTTCCTTTAAATGTTATTTCTGCATGTAAAACTTTCATATAGAGATATCCTAATTAAATATGAACCTAGTGTCAATAATATTCATAGGATATAAAACACAAAACAAAACTAGTTTCAAAATTTACAGGTGAAAATTTATTGTTTTCATATTATAGTCATGGTTTATGCATTATTTAATTATAACAAAAGAGAACAACAAAAGGGAATTGAATGAATTGCCAATGAAAAATAAATGATCTTTTCTCTTGAATGATATTGGCTTAGTAATTTGATAATATGATAAAGAATATGAGTTCTTAGATCTAGTTCCTATGGCATTATGACTTTTTTTTTTTGAGGGGTATATTTTTCGCATTTTAAAATGACACAATTGGCTGATAATATTACTGAAGTCACACCCACAAGTAAATGTCTATAAGCTTTCTATTTGTTCTCCATTTTTATTATAACACAGTCTGTTTTTATCATTATTTGTTTAGGGTCATTCGGATAATATTTTGTCTGCATAATTTCAAAGATATATAACTTGCACTTAAGAAATAAAAATATGGTTTACACATATAATATGGTAATGCCATTAAACATTATGGATTTCATCTTACCGCCATTTTATTTCCAGAACTCAATTACTTGGTGTCAGATTTTGCTTTATTACTTGATTATATGCTTTCTATCACAAAGCTGGACTAATTATCTTTGAAATAGTACTATTGAAAGGATAAAACAATAATCAAAGCCTATTTTATCTTTTTTTTCAAAACTGGTATATTACTTATTATTCAGAAAAACTATATATATTTATTAGTAATTCCCTTATTCCATTTTTCTATGTCTCTGAAATTCATAGCAATGGCAATAAGGAATCACTGAAGTTGAAAGCTAACTAAAGGGTAAGAGTATACGTACATTATGTTTTGAATTAATTTTATGTAATAGGGCATTGTGACATTTGTATAAAAGTTCAAAGAGAAATGTGAGCTATGACTTCATTGAGAATTTATTTTTAAGACTCTTAGATAGTTCAGAAGAGAATTCAGACATGGAATTCAAAGGGCAGAACAAGACCTATTAAGTAATTCAGTCCATTCTATAAAGCTGAAGAGAAAGGGTATGAAGATGTAATCACTCGTTTTCTGAAAGCTGAGATGTAAGAATTAACTTAAGGATGTCTAGAATATTAGTGACAGACAGAAAGATTCAATGGCTGCTTTAAGTTGACAGCTATTGTCTGGCTTCTGCTATGAACCAAGTTTACTTAACAATGTTATGCTTACTCAGAGAAATCATAACCAACATCATTGAAACTGAAAACTACAATGCAATTTATTTTTTGCATTAAGGTAATAACACACAAAGAACTCTGTGATATATTATTTTTCTGTCATTAACTTCCATCTATAAGTTGATTTAGGCTGATTATGAACTCAATTATATCATCATTTTTTCAACAGTACAAAAGGGACAAGACAAAGAGAAGATGATACTTAAGTTAATGGATACCCAAGGCTTGGTTTTATTTCAGCATATGAAGGCATACGATCCTATGAACATGGTTTCAATTTAAAAGTAGTTAATCATCCAGGAAATAAAGTTTCATAGATAGGAGACAAAAATGGGAAAATATCCTAGATCATGGTCTCTAAAATGCAGAAATTAACTACATAATTTATGAAATTCTTCTGAAAGAGAAAAATTGAAAACAGTGATTTATATTTCCCCAACTGTTCATATTGTAAGTAAGTATGATATACATTGAGGAGTATGACCTTGTCTTACACGTAAATTTATTAGCTGTTCTTTGATTATTATTAAACTATGGAAGTATGATGAGCTATTAAAGAAGATTCTAATTTTCTTAAAAGGATTATTGGTTAATATTCATTTTTTATATCCCATTATGTGCCCCTTCTGTGTGTGTATGTACGTATAAATCAAAAAGTGTTTATAAATTGAATGAATGAAAAAACACATAAGTTAAAACCTTGATAATGTGCTAAATTATAATTTGGAAGATTAATGAACAACTTCAATGGTCAGCCTATATTTATACTTCTTTGGGAACTTTTAAATGGCATGTATTTGACAAATATTTCTTTAGATTTGGTATACATTAATAAATGTTAATATACATTAATTTCACAAATATATATATTTGAGAACAGGAATTAATAATACACTCTATTGGCCTGTTAAAGTAACTAGCCTTATTTGGTTGAATTTAAAACCTTCTCTCAAAATGAATTTCATTCATTTTGTATTTTACAGTAAAACTTATGTTCTGATTCTATAACTTTCCATTTTCCCACACAAATAATTCTTACCATGCTTATCTTACTTAAGCTTACTTAAACTCAATTTGTTTAACCATATTCAGACATTAAGGAACAATCATAGAATTTATCTGCATCCAAAATAAGAAATCGAGACTCACATAACATGATTTTCAATAAGTTTTGCTACATATCAATTTGGGTCAAGTGAAGCTGATTAAAAAATATTTCTAATATCCTATTGACTAAATTTTTCATCAGTATATTCTGAAGTCATTTGGAAAATATAAATTAAGTTTGATTCCTACCCAGAACCATGAAAAAATAAATTTCAGATATATTAAAGTTTATATCTTTAAAATATAAGAGAAGTTATACAGACTATTTTCATAATCTTGGATCATTAAAGGCTTTTCTTAGCATGATACTATATAGAAAAAAATTTTCTAATGATAAAACATAAATTTATAAAAACTTAGCAAAATTTGGAATACATAGAACCCTTACCCATGAGTTTTTCTAATCATTTTTCATCTAGAAAAATAATCACACATGACAAATACATTTCTGTAAGAATATTAAATGCGGTATTATTTGTAATAACAAAATCCTAAAAATGAATTAGGTTGCCATTAGAGATTAAAAAATTTTTAAAATAACCCTGTATATATTTTGGGTGAAATAAGAGCAGATTTTTTCATTTTTGTTTATCATGATTTGTACATGAAATTATGTCCACTTTCAAAGACCCTAGTGGCAAGTTGGCCAGACAGGATGACGGAAAACAATATGATTGAACATTTAAATACTCAATTTGTTTTTCTATAAACAATGAACATAATTTAATTCTAAAACTCTGTACATTATTTTCATTCAGTTAACTTAATGATAATATATCCTAGCCATTAAAGTAAAAATATGATGACACAACTATATTTAAAAATATATTTTTAAGAATTTGAAAAAAATAGATACATGTATATGTATAACTGAATCATTTTGCTGTACATCTTAAACTAACACAATAATGTTAATCAACTATACTCCAATATAAAATAAAAATTTAAATATATGTATATATTTAAAAAGTGTAGCTTTTCCTCAGAAAGTTAAACATAGAGTTCCCATGTAACTCAGCAATTCCACTTCTAGATATGTATCAAAAATAATTGCAATCTGGGAATTAAATGGATACTTGTACACCAAAATTTAGAGCAGCCAATCCCATTACTCAAAAGGTACAAACAGCCTAAATGCCCATCAACAGGCTAATAGATAAACAAAAGGCTGTATATAGATATAAGAAATACTATTCAGCTTTTAAAATGGAACGAAATTCTGATACATGCTACAACATGGATGACCTATGAAACTGTTATGCTAAATGAAAAAGGCCAGACACAAAAGTTAAAAATTATATGATTCTACACATAGAATATGCAAATTCATAGAGACAGAAAGTAAAACGGTAGTTCCCAGGGACTGAGGGACAGAGATAACGTGTAGTTATCATTCAATGGGCAGAGAGTTTCAGTTAGGGATGATGAAAAAGTTCTGGAGGTGGATGATGATGGTTACATAACACAATGAATGCACTTAATCCCTCTGAACTGTACACTTAAAAATGGTTAAAATGGTAATTGTCTGTTATGTGTATTTTATACAATAAAAACTTTCAAAATATTTTATTTTACTTTTAATATTTTATTTTTAAAACAAAAGTGATTGTTAAAATTACACACAATTTGAAGTTTAAAAGACATTATAGTATTTTTAGTTAAAATTACTTTAGCTCAGGTTCATTTACAGAATTATGCTAAATATATGTATATATATATACACACACACACACACATATACATATATTTTTTTCTTTACAAATGCTGGCTTGATTTATTATCAGTTGAACGAATGATTCTGGCAATGTTTTACCTGAGGCAACTGTATGGACTGTGCAACTTTAACATTTGTTTAGCCTATAATAAATGGTATGCAAATCAATCTTCTTGATATGGTATTATGAACAGTAATGCTCTTTTTTTTTTAACATCTTTATTGGACTATAATTGCTTTACAATGTTGTGTTAGTTACTGCTGTATAATGAAGAGAATCAACTATACATATACATATATCCCCATATATCCCCTCCTTCTTGTGGCTCCCTCCCAACTTCCCTATCCCACCTCTCTAGGTGGTCACAAAGCACTGAGCTGATCTCCCTGTGCTATCTTCCCACTAGTCATCTATTTTATATTTGGCAGAGTATATATATCCAGGCCACTCTCTCACTTTGTCCCAGCTTACCCTTCCCCCTCGTCTCATCCTCAAGTCCATTCTCTACATTTGTGTCGCTTTTACTGTTCTGCCCCTAGGTTCATCAAAATCATTTTTTTTTTTAGATTCCATATATATGTGTTAGCATACAGTACTTGCTTTTCTCTTTCTGACTTACTTCACTCTGTATGACAGACTCTAGATCCATCCGCCTCACTACAAATAACTCAATTTCATTTCTTTTTATGGCTGAGCAATATTCCATTGTATATAAGTGCCACATCTTCTTTATCCATTCATCTGTTGATGGACACTTAGGTTGCTTCCATGTCCTGGCTATTGTAAATAGTACTGCAATGAACGTTGTGGTACATGACTCTTTTTGAATTATGGTTTTCTCAGTATATGCCCAGTAGTGGGATTGCTGTATCATATGGTAATTCTATTTTTTAGATTTTTAAGGAACGTTCATACAGTTCTCATAGTGGCTCTATCAATTTATATTCCCACCAAAAGTGCAAGAGTGTTCCCTTTTCTCCACACCTTCTCCAGCATTGTTTGTAGATTTTTGATGATGCCCATTCTGACTGGTGTGAGGTGATACTTCATTGTACTTTTGATTTGCATTTCTCTAATGATTAGTGATGCTGAGCATCCTTTCATGAGTTTGTTGGCAATCTGTATATCTTCTTTGGAGAAATGTCTATTTCAGTTTTCTGCCCATTTTTGAATTGGGTTGTTTATTTTTTGATATTGAGCTGCATGAGCTGCTTGTATATTTTGGAGATTAATCCTTTGTCAGTTGCTTCATTTACAAATACTTTCTCCCATTCTGAGGGTGGCCTTTTGGTCTTGTTTTGGTTCCCTTTGCTGTACAAGACTTTTAAGTTTTGCTAGGTCCCATTTGTTTATTTTTATTTTCATTTCTCTAGGAGGTGGGTCAAAAAGGATCTTGCCGTGATTTATGTCATAGAGTGTTCTGCCTATGTTTTCCTTGAAGAGTTTTATAGTGTCTGGTCTTACATTTAGGTCTCTAATCAATTTTGAGTTTGTTTTTGTTTATGGTGTTAGGGAGGGTTCTAATTTCATTCTTTTACATGTAGCTACCCAGTTTTCCCAGCACCACTTATTGAAGATACTGTTTTTTCTCCATTGCATACTCTTGCCTCCTTTATCAAAGATAAAGTGACCACATGTGCATGGGTTTATCTCTGGGCATTCTATCCTGTTCCATTGATCTGTATTTCTGTTTTTGTGGCAGTACCATACTGTCTTGATTACTGTAGCTTTGTAGTATAGTCTGAAGTCAGAAACCCTGATTCCTCCAGCTCCGTTTTTCATTCTCAAGATTGCTTTGGCTATTCGGGGTCTTTGGTGTTTCCCCACAAATTGTGAAAATTTTTGTTGTCCTTCTGTAAAAAATGCAGTTGGTAGTTTAATACAGATTAGATTGAATCTGTAGATTGCTTTGGGTAATATAGTCATTTTCACAAAGTTGATTCTTCCCACCCAAAAACATGGTATATCTCTCCATCTATTTGTGTCATCTTTCATTTCTTTCATCAGTGTCTTATAGTTTTCTGCGTACAGGTCTTTTATTTCCTTAGGTAGGTTTTTTCCTAAGTATCTTATTCTTTTTGTTGCAATGGTAAAAGAGATTGTTTACTTAATTTCTCTTTCAGATTTTTCATCATTAGTGTATAAGAATGCAAAAGATGTCTGTGCATTAATTTTGTATCCTGCTACTCTACCAAATTCATTGATTAGCTCTAGTAGTTATCTCATAGAATCTTGAGGATTCTCTATGTATCGTATCATGCCATCTGAAAACAGTGACAGTTTAATTTCTTTTCCAACTTGGATTCCTTTATTTCTTTTCCTTCTCTGAATGCTATGGCTAAAAGTTCTAAAACTATGTTGAATAACATTGGTGAGAGTGAGCACCTTGTCTTGTTTCTAATCTTAGAGAAAATGGTTTCTGTTTTTCACCATTGAGAACGATGTTGGCTGTTGGTTTGTCATATATGGCCTTTACTATGTTGAGGTAGCTTCCCTCTATGCTTATTTTCTGGAGAGTTTTTTTTTATCATAAATCGGTGATGAATTTTGTTCAAAGCTTTTTCTAAATCTATTGAGATGATCATATAGTTTTTTGGTTTTGTTTTTAGTTTTTTTTTTTTTTTTTTTTTTTTCGGTACACGGGCCTCTCACTGTTGTGGCCTCTCCCATTGCCAAGCACAGGCTCCAGATGCGCCGGCTCAGCAGCCATGGCTCACGGGCCCAGCCACTCCGTGGCATGTGGGACCTTCCTGGACCAGGGCATGAACCCGCGTCCCCTGCATCGGCAGGCGGACTCTCAATCACTGCGCCACCAGGGAAGCCCATGTTTTTTGGGTTTTTTAATAAATTTATTTATTGATTGATTTTTGGCTGCATTGGGTTTTCATTGCTGCGTGCGGGCTTTCTGTAGTTGCAGCGAGCAGGGGCTACTCTTCATTGTGGTGCACAAGCTTCTCACCGTGGTGGCTTCTCTTGTTGCAGAGCACAGGTTCTAGGAGCACAGGCTTCAGTAGTCGTGGCATGCACGCTCAGTAGTTGCAGCGCATGGGCCTAGTTGCTCCGCGGCGTGTGTGATCCTCCCAGACCAGGTATCGAGCCCGTGTCCCCTGCACTGGCAGGTGGACCCCCAACCACTGCGCCACGAGGGAAGTCCTAGATCATATAGTTTTTATCCTTCTATTTGTTAATACAGTGTATCACACTGATTGATTTTTGTATATTGAAGAATCCATGCATTCCTGGGATAAACCTCACTTGATCATGGTATATGATCCTTTTAATATGCTGTTGGATTCTGTTTGCTAGTATTTTATTGAGGATTTTTGCATCTATGTTCATCAGTGATATTGCCCTGTAGTTTTCTGTTGTTGTGACATCTTTGGTTTTGGTATCAGGGTGATGGTGGCCTCGTAGAATGAGTTTGGATGTGTTCCTCCCTCTGCTATATTTTGGAAGAGTTTGAGAAGGATAGATGTTAGCTCTTCTCTAAATGTTTGATAGAATTTGCCTGTGAAGCCGTCTGGTTCTGGGCTTTTGTTTGTTGGAAGATTTTTAATCACAGTTTTAATTTCCGTGTTTGTGATTGGTCTGTTTATATTTTCTAGTTTTTCCTGGTTCAATCTGAGAAGGTTGTGCTTTTCTAAGAATTTGTCCATTTCTTCCAGGTTGTCCATTTTATTGGCATAAAGTTGCTTGTAGTAATCTCTCATGATCCTTTCTATTTCTGCAGTGTCAATTGTTACTTCTCCTTTTTCATTTTTAATTCTGTTCATTTGTGTCTTCTCCATGTTTTCTGTTTCTTTTTTAACACGTTTATTGGAGTATAGTTGCTTTACAATGGTGTATTAATTTCTGCTTTATAACAAAGTGGATCAGCTATATATATATATACATGTATCACCATATCTCCTCCCTCTTGCATCTGCCTCCCACCCTCCCTATGCCACCCCTCTAGGTAATTACAAAGCACTGAGCTGATCTCCCTCTGCCATGCAGCTGCTTCCCACTAACTATCGATTTTACATTTTGTAGTGTATATATGTCCATGTCACTCCTTCACTTTGTCCCAAATTACCCTTCCCCCTCCCCGTGTCCCTTTTTTTTTTATAAGTCTGGCTAATGGTTTATCAATTTTGTTAATCTTCTCAAAGAACCAACTTTTAGTTTTATTGATCTTTGCTATTGTTTCCTTTGTTTCTTTTTCATTTATTTCTGATCTGATTTTTATGATTTCTTTCCTCCTGCTAACTTGTTTTTTTTTTCTTCTTCTTCTTTCTCTAATTGCTCTATGTATAATATTAGGTTGTTTATTTGAGACTTTTCTTGTTTCTTGAGGTACCATTGTATTGCTATAAACTTCCCTCTTAGAACTGCTTTTGCTGCACCTCATAGGTTTTGGGCCGTTGTGTTTCATTGTCATTTGTTTCTAGGTATTTTTTGATTTCCTCTTTGATTTCTTCAGTGATCTCTTTGTGATTAAGTACTGTATTGTTTAGCCCCTATGTGTTTGTATTTTTTACAGACTTTTTTCCTGTAATTGATATCTATTCTCATAGCATTGTGGTACGAAACACAGATTTGTAGATTTGTGACCCAAGATATGATCTATCCTTCAGAATGTTCCATGAGCACTTGAGAAGAAAGTATATTCTGTTGTTTTTGGATGGAATGTCCTATAAATATCAATTAAGTCCATCTTGTTATATGTCATTTAAAGCTTGTGTTTCCTTATTTATTTTCATTTGGGATGATCTGTCTATTGGTGAAAGTCAGGTGTTAAATCCCCCTACTATTATATTGTTGCTGTAGATTTCCCTATTTATGGCTGTTAGCATTTTCCTTATGCATTGAAGTGCTCCTATGTTGGGTGCATAAATATTTATAATTGTTATATTTTCTTTTTGAATTGATCCCTTGATCTTTATGTAGTGTCATTTTTTGTCTCTTGTAAGAGTCTTTATTTTAAAGTCTATTTTATCTGATATGAGAATTGATACTCCAGCTTTCTTTTGATTTCCATTTGCATGGAATATCTTTTTCCATCCCCTCACTTTCTGTATGTATCCCTAGATCTGAAGTGGGTCTCTTGTAGACAGCATATATACAGGTCTTGTTTTTGTACCCATTCACTCATTCTATGTCTTTTGGTTGGAGCATTCAATCCATTTACATTTAAGGTAATTATCAATATGTATGCTCCTATTACCATTTTCTTAATTGTTTTTGGTTTGTTGTTGTAGGTATTTTCCTTCTCTTGTGTTTCCTACCTAGAGAAGTTCCTTTGACATTTGTTGTAAAGCTGTTTTGGTGGTGCTGAATAATCTTAGCTTTTGCATGTCTGTAAAGTTTTTAATTTCTCTATCGTATCTGAATGAGACCCTTGCTGGGTAGAGTAATCTTGGTTTGATGTTTTACTTTCATCACTTTAAATGTCCTTCCACTCCCTTTTGGCTTGCAGAGTTTTTGCTGAAAGATCAGCTGTTAACCTTATGGGGATTCTCTTCTATGTTATTTGTTGCTTTTCCCTTGCTGCTTTTAATATTTTTTCTTTGTATTCAATTTTTGATAGTTTGATTAATATGTGTCTTAGTGTTTTTCTCTTTGGATTTATCCTGTATAGTACTCTGTGTGCTTCCTGGACTGATTGACTCTTTCCTTTCCCATATTAGGGAAGTTTTTGACCATAATCACTTGAAATATTTTCTCAGTCCCTTTCATTTTCGTTTCTTCTTCTGGGACCCCTATAATTCGAAGGTTGGTATGTTTAAAGTTTTTCAAAGGTCTCTGAGACTGTCCTCAATTCTTTTCATTTTTTTTCGTTATTCTGCTTTGTGGTATTTATTTCCACTATTTTATCTTCCAGGTCACTTATCCATTCTTCTGCCTCAGTTATTCTGCTATTGATTTCTTCTAGAGAATTTTAATTTCATTTATTGTGTTGTTCATCATTGTTTGTTTGCTCTTTAGTTTTTCTAGGTCCATGGTAAATGTTTCTTGTATTTTCTCCATTGTATTTCTAAGATTTTGGATCATCTTTACTATCATTATTCTGAATTCTTTTTCAAGTAGACTGCCTATTTCCTCTTCATTTGTTTAATCTGGTGGGTCTTTAACTTGCTCCTTCATCTGCTGTGTGTTTCTCTGTCTTTTGTTTTTGCCTAACTTACTCTATTAGGGATCTTCTTTTCTCAGTCTGCAGGTTCATAGTTCCTATTGTTTTTGGTGTCTCTTGCCAGTGTATAAGGTTTGTTCAGGGGGTTGTGTAGGCTTCCTGGTGGGGGGGACTTGTCCCTGTGTTCTGGTAGATGAGGCTGGATCTTGTCTTTCTGGTATGCAGTATCACCTATGGTGCTGTGTTTTGGGGTGTCTGTGAACTTTTTATGATTTTAGTCAGCCTTTCTGTTAATGGGTGGGGTTTTGTTCCTGTCTTGCTAGTTTTTGGTATGGGGTGTCCAGCACAGGAGCTTGCTGGTTGTTCAGTGGAGCTTGGTCTTAGCATTGAAATGGAGATCTTTGGGAGCACTCTTGGTGATTGATAATACGTGGGGCTGGGAAGTCTCTGGTGTACAATGTCCTGAACTCGGCTCTCCCTCCTGAGGCTCAGGCCTAATACCTGGCCAGAACACCAAGACCCTGCCAGCCACATCGCTCAGAAGAAAAGCAAGAAAAAAATAAATAAAATAAAATAAAGTTATTAAAATAATAAGTAAATAAATATTATTAAAATTAAAGAAAGTAATAAAAAGAAAGATAGCAAGAAAACCAATAAACAAATGCACCAATTATAACAAGTGCTAAAAACTAAACAAAGATAAAGATAAAAAACTAGCCCATCACATACAGCAAACCCCAAGTGTACAGTTGCTCCCAAAGTCCACTCCCTCAATTTTGGGATGATTCATTGTCTATTCAGGGATTCCACAGATGCAGGGTACATCAAGTTGAATGCGGAGATTTAATCCGCTGTCTTGAGGCTGCATGGGGAAATTTCCCTTTCTCTTCTTTATTCACACATCTCTTGGGGTTCAGCTTTGGGTTTGGCCCCGTCTCTGCATGTAGGTTGCTCTCTGATGTCTATTCTTCACCCAGACAAGAGGAGGTTAAAGCAGCAGCTGATTAGGGAGCTCTGGCTCATCAGTCCTGGGGGGAGGGAGGGGTACGTAATGCAGGGCGAGCCTGTGGCAGCAGACGCTGACGTGATGTTGCAACAACATCACGTGCAATGTGAGGCGTGCAATGTGTTCTCCCTAGGAACTTGTTCCTTTGTCACAGGATCCTGGCAGTGGCGGGCTGCACAGGCTCCCGGCAGGGGAGGTGTGGATAGTGACCTGTGGCTGCACACATGATTCTTGGTGGCTGCAGCAGCAGCATTAGCATTTCATGCCCATATCTGGGGCCTTTGCTGATAGCCACAGCTCACACCCATTTCTGAAGCTTGTTTAGGCAGTCCTCTGAATCTCCTCTCCTCGAGCACCCTGAAACAATGGTCTCTTGACTCTTAGGAAGTTCCAGACCTTTTCCTGGACTCCCTCCTGGCTGGCTGTGGTGCACTAGCTCCCTTCAGGCTGTGTTCATGCAGCAAACCCCAGTCCTCTCCCTGTGATATGAACTCTGAAACTCAGCTCCCAGCCCCCACCTGCCCTGGCAGGTGAGCAGACAAGCCTCTCAGGCTGGTGAGTGCTAGTAGGCACCAAACCTCTGTTCAGGAATCTCTCCACTTTGCCATCTGCACCCCAGTTGCTGCACTGTACTCCATGGCTCTGAAGCTCCCCCACGCTGACCCCCCCATCCCTGCCAGTGAAGGGGTGTCCTAGTGTGTGGAAACTTTTACTCCTTGACAGCTCCTTCCCAGAGGTGCAGATCCCATCCCTATTCTTTTGACTCTGTTTTTCCTTTTTTCTTTTCCCTACCCTAGTATGTGGGGAGCTTCTTGCATTTTGGGAAGTCTGAGATCTTCTGCCAGCATTTAGTAGGTGTCTGTAGGAGTTGTTCCACATGTAGATATATTTCTGATGTATTTGTGGGAAGGAAGGTGATCTCCACATCTTGCTCCTCCACAATCTTGAAGGTCCCCCCAATGCTCTTTTTTTTAAATGAATTTTCTTGCCAATTTGGCAAGAATCCAAGGGAAAATTAGTTCTAAGTTACCGATCTGGGGAAAAAAAAATCAGACAGCAAAAACTATAGTCTAAAATAATCTTAATTCATGTTGGGATAGAATTTTTTATTACTCTACTTTGTTAATTCTTTATTAAATATAAACTTTCGAGGTTTCGAATGATCTATTTTTTTCAATGCAAGAATCTTTCTTCTTCCATTCTATTTCATATTATGAATGCATAATATGTTGGAAATTAAAACTGAGGAATTATGTGCTACCTTTTTTTTCTGTAGTTAAGTGCTTACTATACATCCTCAAAGTTTGGCTTTTGTTAAAAATATATGTGTGTGTATTTGTATTAAAATATTTTATATATTAAAATAAGCATAATTTATTGCTCTCTTTTGAGATATTTATACTCTTAATATTTAAAGCATTATGCCTAGATAATTGCCTTAACTATATAATTGCTGTTTGCAACAATGGATAAATTATCTTACAATTTACTAACAAAAGTTGAGAAAGGAGGACATTATTATAGTCTACTTAGGTGTGCTGTTAGATGAGCTGAAGCCAAAAGTGTATATACTAGCACATGTGTATCGTAGTTAATCCTGAAGGTGATTTCTGAGAACATCCTGCTAACAACCCCTTAAAAATAACTCTTCATACTACTATCACAGACCTGGATGAAAACACAGAATACATATTTACCTAAATCTAGCCTGATGAAGATTGCAGGCTAAATCATAGAAATATACATCCTCATAAGGGTAAAAAAAAAAACATGTAATTGCTACATTAAAATTTACAAAGTTTGCAAAATCTTGTTTATTCTGCCACAGAATAATATTCACATTCTTGTTCTCACAAAATTAGGAAATAAAAAAAACTACCTCTGACAATTCCAAAGTATCATAATTGGCAAATTGTGAGCAAGGAGAACAGATCATAGGTACCCACAAAGAAGCCATAGGAAGATGAGGCCTGAGACATTGAGGGCTACTGTAAGTCCCATTCAGGAGGAGAGAGAGTAAACTTAAGTAAAAACTGCTGAACACAGTATGTAAATGAGGCAAAGAAGCAACATTGGACCTAAAGTATAGAGATATTCAGATAATGAAGAAGGTGTGTCCACTGATGTCAGATCTTAGAATCTTATTTTCCAAATTGTAAACAATAAGCAGCAAATTACATAGGAGGGAGGACTTGAAGAGTTAAATTGGGAAGATTACAGGGGCCCAACCCAAAGGTATGTAGAAATGTTTACCTAAAAGTACAGAAAAAACAATCTCATTTCAAGATGGGCACCTAAAAATACTATGATGAAATTTCATTCAAGGATATGTTAAGGAAATACACGTAAATGAACTGGGTCCTTAAATCAATAAATACATGAGAGAAAAATATAAATATAAAGCATGAGTCCATAATAAGCTAAAAGAAATTAAGAAAATTATTAAGCCACAAGAGAATTTTGATCAATCAAAAAGACAAAAGCTCAAAAAATAAGATGGATAAACAATGATAGGATATGTAAAAGACAGATTAATAACAAAATGAAAGTAAAATTATTTCATAAGGATTAAACTAGATAGAATACAAAAGTGAATAGACATTATGGCAAATATAAAGGAAACAAAACATAGAGAACAAGAATAAAAAAACAACAGAATAATAAATGAATAAATTAAGATGAACAATTTGAAAGAAAGAGCATAGAATTCATGTAAAGAAAGAAAATGTAAGGCAACTAAAAAGAAAACAATAAAATGTGTGTGTGTGTCTGTTTGTGTATGTTAGTATATTTATCTGAAGGGGGAGGAGGAGAGGGAGGAGAAGGAGAGGGAGGAGGAGGAGAGGGAGGAGGGGGGTGAATAGACCATTCAAATTGATAGGGCATACCGTGTACAGGAAAATTGTCCTAGAGCAGAACTTAAACTGCTTAGATTTTATATATCAACTAAGGCAAACATCTACATCTCATATAAAGAAAAAAAAATCCTTACAACAATACTTCATTTCAAAACATAATGGAGTAACATATTTAAAGTAGTCAAGAAATGGAAATGTGAGCTAAGACTTTTATTTTAACCAAATAGACTTTAAGTATAAAGGCCAGAGACCAATAATCAGTAAGTTATGAACATGTCAAAACTAAAGGATTTTTCTCTTGAGTGCTTCTTGAGCTACCCCCTAGGAATGAACTTCAGACAACCAAGAAAAAACCTAGAGCAAACTTCAACAAAATATCTGGCAGGATTGTTGAATTGTATGTAAGCCAAATTACAGGGATAAAAGTAGCAGAGTTTTGGAATTTTTAAATACACATTTTTTATTTGTCAATTATACTTCAGTAAAGCTGAAAAAAGACTGCCGATTGTCTCATAGGAATTAGCTTGGGAGTAAAATATTACTTTAAATTTAAAATAAATGAGGAAAAAGAGAAAGTGAATGGGGAATAAATTTATAACAGGTTTAATTATTGTACATAGTGTGGGTATATGAAATATTAAAAGCACTATCTATAATGCTAATTAGTAGAATTATAATTTTGAAAAAAAACTATAAATACAAATAGATACAATGACAACCAAAAAGAGGGACAGTTAATTCAAGCCAACAAATTGGTCTTATTAATGAATATAAATGGTCTTTTCTTACCAATAAAGAAAAAATATTTATAGGTTGCTAACAAACAAAATCCAACTCCATCTTATACTTCATATTACATAATAAGACATACATAAAGTGAAAAAAATCTCAAAATCCATGAGTAAAGAAATAAAAGGATGTGCAAGGATACTCAGGAAATGAAAATTAAAATAAAATAAGATAATGATCTTGACATAGGATAAAATACAACTCTCTCAAAAAATAATTAAATAAGACAAAGAAAGATATTTTATAGTGGTAAAAGCTACGATGAAAACATACCAATATATTTCATGTAACAGAAAGTACCAGATAGGCAAAGAGAAATACACAAACACAATAATTATATGAGGTGTTAACTCACCTCTCACAGAACAAAATGGATTGAGTTGTCAACATATTAATAAGGATGTAAAGGACCTAACAGCATAATCAATATGGTAGATATCAATAGTGATACTTATCTAACTCTGAACCCAAGCTCTATTAAACATGTCTTTTCAATTGCACATAGAATATTCACAAAAATTGAAAGTATATTAAGTAACAGAGAAACTATAATCCCTTAGATATAAATTTTACAACCAGCACTATTTAATCACAATGTAATAAAAATTAAAATTCATTTCTAAAACTACTGATTGACAGCCTCAACAACAAAAATCTCCTTTGAATTGGAAATTTTAAAAATACTAGTAAAAAACTATTGTTACAAAAATGAAATTTGAAAATATCTAGAAAAAAATAATAAAAATGCCATATGGGGGAGAATCTATGGGACATTGCTAAATCAATGCCTAGAAATTATTCGCAGTAATCTATACTTCTACAATTCAAAAGGAGAAAAAAATGGTTAAACAAAAAACTCAATTTATAAAAGATCAGTAGAGGAAAATAAAAGAAAGAAGAAATTATAAATTAATAAAAAATCGAAACTAATGATTTGAAAACAATGCTAACTAAAACAATTATAAAGCACTTTTGGAAAACTATTGAATAAACAGTCAAAATCCTAGCCAACTTCATTGAAAACTTCAAGGGAGAATGCGAAAACAGCAAAACAAAAATTTTAAATAACAAAGGAAAAATTGTCATCAAAAGATAAACATTTAAAAAATGACAATATTAAAGAACTCTATGCATATAAACTTGAAAGCCTTGAAAATATCCAAGAAAATATATTTTACCACAATACTACCTCAGTAATGTTAGAGTGTCTCAACAGAAAACTTCCAGAGAAGAACTGGAAATACATAAAAGATTACCAAGCAGAAACAAAAACAAAAGCAGAAAAACCATAAAACAGGAAGTTTCCCAGGGTATTTTAATGATCTATAATAGATCAGGTAATTCCACTGCTACTTAAACTATTCTGGAGTATAAAAAAATAAAGAAAATTTACACATTTTATAAACAACAATAGCAATGATAACAAATCCTGAAAATTATGGCACAGCAAAAGAAAACTTGAGATATATATTCTAAAGGAAAAGCAAATTTAGTGAGAAGAATGATACTGTTTTACTTTTTTTTTTTTTTTTGCGGTACGCGGGCCTCTCACTGTTGTGGCCTCTCCCATTGCGGAGCAAGCCTCTGGACACACAGGATCAGCGGCCTTGGCTCACGGGGCCAGCCGCTCTGCGGCATGTGGGATCCTCCCAGACCGGGGCATGAACCCATGTCTCCTGCATCAGCAGGCAGACTCTCAACCACTGCGCCACCAGGGAAGCCCACTGTTTTACTTTTTGTTTCCCTCTCTCCCTTCCTTCCTTCCTTCCTTCTTTCCTTCCTTCCTTTCTTCTTCCTTTTCTTCCTTTCTCCTCTCTTTTCTCTTATTCTATCTTGTTAACTGTTTACCTATTAATGAACACTGAGATTCTTTTCATTTATTGGATTTTACAGTCAATCTAGCAATGAAGATCATTGCATATGTCTTTGGGCACATGTTCAACTTCTTGTGAGAAATATACATCTAGAAATAATGAATCAATAAATTATGTGCATTTTAAAACTCGAAGGAAACTGCAGATTTGGTCTTTAAAGAAATTGCAAAAAAAAAAAAAATTTTCAACCACTAAGATGTGTGTCCATTTTTTCCACACTCTTTTCAACACTGTTATGTCTCCATTTTTTTCACTTTGTGATCTAGTCAGGTAAAAGATGCATCTTTTTAATACATTGAAGCATACATCTCTAATATCTAGAAATAATGAGCATCATCTCATGTATTTATTGGGTCAAGTCTCAGCATGTTCTACTAAGAAAAGGAAGAATGTTCATAGAGGAACTACAGAAATCTGGATAATGTGTACTGGCAGGAACTCAGAGTATGCTTTCAAATAGATCTTGAGATTGTTAGTCTGGAGGGCCAAAATTTAAACCTGGATGAAGGACAGTTTGTTGATATAAGAGCATGCTCCCATGGCTCAGGATTCAAGGGCACCTGGAGCTAGTCCTAATATATTCTTGGGTTGCCTCCTGAAAGTTTGGGAAAAATTATTGACCCACATTAAATGAAACAGAGATGTCATGTCTCCCTTGGTACAGGATTGAGGAAGGGACCAAAAAGCAGTGTTAAGTATGCATGTTAGAATGAATCTATTAAGACCCAGGAAAATAGCAGGTGTCTGTGTCCTTTGGGTGATCACAGGGCTTACTCCTCTCACTAAAGTGCTAAGAAATGTACTAGTGAGAGGACTCTAGCATTATCATTGAGCTCAGTAGTAGTTGTGCTCTATAGGATGAGGCTGAGAGCAGAGTATACTGTCTTGGAACTGGGTTACCTACTGTTAACATAGAATTCTGGAATAGCAAAGGCTGGGTGGCAGCACCACTATCTTCAGAGTGTACTGGGTATAATCATCATAATGGCCTTAATGAGCAAGGGCAAGGATGGAATGGAGGGAGGTTGACTTGTAAGAATCTATGATGATGGCTAATAGTAAATGGAGTTCTTAAGGTTAAGATAGATGCCTAGGTTAAGATGGTTAGCTGGAAAGGACTTTATATTTGTAATAAAAGATGTGAAGAGTGAGCAGGCAAATGACATGACTTCTGATCTTCAAGTACCAAAACTCGACCTCTCTTGTTTTGGGTCCTATTATTCCCATTGTTACTAATGAACCCAGTCCTATATCAGCATCTCTTCTGGTCAACCATAGCCTAGACAGGGAAGACTTTACTGAGCTTCCTAGTGATAGTGTTGCCCTTCTCATCAATATGTTGCTTTTGCTTCAGTAAGCAGTATGTCCTGTAAGCACTCTCATGGAACAAAGGCATTTCATGAGTTTCGCAGCCTTACATGAAATCCACTTTAACATAATAACTTCTCTCAGCCTTTTAATACATTGTTCCACCATATTCCAAAGTGCAATGTCAACCTAGGTGTCCTCATCCTATTACTTAGCCCCATTCTTCCTAAGCAGGACCTGACTTTGGCATAACCAATCTGCCTAGGTCGAGATTTTAACTTTCTTTGGAGTTTTTCTACACCAATGATTAAGTCTTGGGCTTGGCCCTCAGGTTCCTCTTCCCTTGACTGAAGACAATAAGCATCTTTTTATTTACTACTAATGAGGCTCTCTGGCTATCATACTTGGCTTTTAATTGCCAATTAATCACTTACAGCCTTTCTTAAAGTATTTTTCCAAAGCATCAATGGCCAACGCTATCCTATCCCATTGTCCTTATAATTACAATTCTTCCTTTGTTTAATGAAGACTTGATACATTGCCCTGATTAGCACAGTTCTTTCCACTGCTATACTACTCTACTTCACCATCAGTGAAGGTTCTATGGTACATTTGGAAATTGTCCTAGGGGATATCCATCTCCCTCCTATAACAAAGAATGAAGTCCTCATTAACAGGTGGCTGGGAGCTAATCAGTTGCAAAATCCCATCTCAGCATCTTCTCTCTCAGACTACTCTTGTCTCCAAATTTAGAGAATGCCTGTTCTGGAAAGGAGGCCCTGAGTGGACATTGATATGCAGGAAATTAAAGAAAGAGTAATATTATCATCCTTTAGATTTTTCCTGACTTGAGGGTAAGGGAATGAGTCTTCAATGTCTGTATTTTCTACTACTGGATACAGTTGCCACAAAGAAGGGATTAACATTGAGAGAAGCACCAGTCTTTATCCAAGGACGAATTCTCCAGATGGCTGACAGCTGAGGATTTCCAGCTGACAAATGTCCAAGCGAATGGAGGAATAAGTCCTGTGTTCTTTTGTTTGTTTGTTTAATTATTTATTTATTATTCTTGGCTGTGTTGGGTCTTCATTGCTGCATATGGGCTTTCTTTAGTTGTGGCAGTGGGGGCTACTCTTCCTTGTGGTTCTTGGGCTTCTCATTGCAGTGGTTTCTCTTGTTCCAGAGCACGGGCTCTGGGTGCATGGGCTTCATTAGTTGCAGCACATGGGCTCAAGTTGCTCCGTGACATGTGGGATGTTCCAGGTGCAGAGCTCGAACCCGTGTCCCCTGCATTGGTAGGTGGATTCTTAACCACTGTGCCACCAGGGAAGCCCCAGTCCTGTGTTCTTGAAAGGGACTCTTAGCTTAGAATACTGTTCATTATCAAGATGTTTATTATTGTAGCTAGCTAAAAAAAATCATACTGATGGACTCTGGGAGTCACTGTAGAATATATCTTTGAGAGTTATTCCACTTAAGGTGCAAGAAAGCTGTGTATTTATAGAGCAAATCCCCTTAGTCATTGCATGAGGGTTGTTCTGGGGAAAGCCAAGAAGGGGAGTGGTGCTGATGAATCTCTGGCCATTCACAGAGTGAAATCCAGATGCCAGAGAACACTTACAGGTATGGAAGTCTACTGTGTATTGTATAAATCTATAGATTTGTAGTAATGTATTGAAATTGGCAATTTGCACAAATTATGCATAGGGAATAGAACAAAAGCCATTAAAATTTATGATGGGATGTGGATTTTACCTTACATAATATCTCAAAACAAGAAATAACATTTCTCTTTCTCCTTAGGGAATGATATCCTCTTGAGAATGGATGGAAAATGAATTTATATAGTAACATAAACACATCAAAAACACATTCTAACTATACATATATTCAAACTATATAAATATGTATATAAGTATATACATATGTATATGCTAATATATTCCAATCTAACATTGGAAAAAATCTAAAATTGATTACATACATAGTTATTTACTTATTAATTTATTTGAATCTTTGTCATGATTGTCCATGAGAATATAAAGTATTCTAGCTGCGATTTTGTGTCAATAAAGGAGGAGCTATGAGACCTTCAAGATGGCAGAGGAGTAAGATGTGGAGATCACCTTCCTCCCCACAAATATATCAGAAATACAACTACATGTGGAACAACTCCTACAGAACACCTACTGAATGCTGGCAGAAGACCTCAGACTTCCCAAAAGGCAAAAAGCTCTGCATATACCTGGGTAGGGAAAAAGAAAAGAAAACTCAGAAACAAAAGAGTAGGGATGGGGCCTGCACCTCTGGGAGAGAGCTGTGAAGGAGGAAAGTTTTCCACACAAGAGGAAGCTCCTTCAATGGTAAAGACTGAGGGTGGCAGGGGGGCAGCTTCAGAGTCACGGAGGAGAGTGCAGCAACAAGGGTGTAGAGGGCAAAGCAGAGAGATTCCCGCACAGAGGATCAGTGCCGACCAGCACTCACCAGCCTGAGAGGCTTGTCTGCTCACCCACTGGGGCGGGTGGGGCTGGGAGCTGAGGCTCGGGCTTCGGTTGGATCGCAGGGAGAGGACTGGGGTTGGCGGCGTGAACACAGCCTGCAGAGGTTTAGTGCACCACAGCTAGCCAGGAGGAAGTCTGGGGAAAAGTCTGGACCTGCTTAAGAGGCAAGAGACCATTGTTTTGGGGTGTGTGAGGAGAGGGCATTCAGAGCACCGCCTAAATGAGTTCCAGAGATGGGCCACAGCTTTCAGTGCAGACCCGAGATGGGCATGAAATGCTAAGGCTGCTACAGCAGCTGCCAGGAAGACTGTGTACAAGCACAGGTCATTATCCACACTTCCTCTCTCAGGAGCCTGTGCAGACCGTCATTGCCAGGGTCCCAAGATCCAGGGACAACTTCCACAGGGGAACATACAGCATGCCTCAGGCTGTTGCAACATCACAAAGGCCTCTGCTGCTGCAGGCTCACCCCTCATTCCGTACCCCTCACTCCCCTGGCTGGAGTGAGCCAGAGCCTCCTAATCAGCTGCTATTTTAAACCCTTCCTGTCTGGGCAGGGAAGAGACACCCTCAGGGGACCTACATGCAGAGGCAGGGCCAATTCCAAAGCTGAACCCCAGGAGCTGTGTGAACAAAGACAAGAAAGGGAAATCTCTCCCAGCAGCCTCAGGAGCAGCAGATTAAATATCCACAATAAACTTGATGTACCCTGCATCTCTGGAATACCTAAATAGACAACAAATCATCCCAAAATTGAGGTGGTGGACTTTGGGAGCAACTGTAGACTTGGGGTTTGCTTTTTGTCTCTAATTTGTTTCTGGTTTTATTTTTATCTTAATTTAGTATTTAGAGTTTATTATCATTGGTAGATTTGTTTATTGATTTGGTTGCTCTCTGTCTTTTTTTAATGTATAGATATATGTATATTTTTCCATTTCTCATTTTGTGAGTGTGTGTGTATGCTTCTTTGTGTGATTTTGTCTGTATAGCTTTGCTTTTATCATTTGTCCCAGGTTTCTCTGTCTTTTTATTTTTATTTTTTCTTTTTTCATTAAATTACATATAATTTATTTTTATTTTTGATAATGTTTTTAATCTTTTATTTTAAAAACCTTTTTTTTATTTTATTATTTCTTTCTTTCTTTTATTTTCTCCCTTTTCATCTGAGCCATGTGGCTGACAGGGTCTTGGTGCTCCATCTGGGTTTCAGGACTGTGCCTCTGAGGTCACAGAGCCAAGTTAAGGACATTGGTCCACCAGAGACCTCCTGGCTCTACGTAATACCAAACGGCAAAAGCTCTCCCAGATATCTCCATCTCAACAGTAAGACCCAGCTCCACTCAATAATCAGCAAGCTACAGTGTTGGACACCCTATGCCAAACCTAGCAAGACAGGAACACAAACCCACCCATTAGCAGAGAGGCTGACTAAAATCATAAGAAGGTCACTGACACACCAAAACACCACTGGATGCAGTCCTGCCTACCAGAAAGACAAGATTCAGCCTTATCCACCAGAACACAGGCACCATTCCCCTCCACCAGGAAGTCTACACAACACACTGAGCCAAACTTAGCCACTGGGGGCAGACACCAAAAACAAAGGTAACTATGAACTTGCAGCCTGTGAAAAGGAGACCCAAAATAGTAAGTTAAGCAAAATGAAAAGACAGAGAAACACACAACAGATGAAGGAGTAAGGTAAAAACCCACCAAACCAAACAAAAGAAGAAGAAATAGGCAGTCTACCTGAAAAAGAATTCAGAATAATGATAGTAAAGGTGATCCAAAATCTTGGAAATAGAATGGACAAAATGCAAGAAACATTTAACAAGGACCTAGAACTAAAGAGCAGACAAACAAAGATGAACAACACAATAAATGAAGTTAAAAATTCTCTAGAAGGAAGCAATAGAAGAATAACTGAGGCAAAAGAATGGATAAGTGACCTGGAAGATAAAATAGTGGAAATAATTACTGCAGAGCAGATTAAAAATAAAAGAATGAAAAGAATTGAGGACAGTCTCAGAGACTTCTGAGACAATATTAAACACAACAACATTCAAATTATAGTGGTTCCAGAAGAAGAAAAGAAAAAGAAAGGGACTGAGAAAATATTTCCAGAGATTATAGTTGAAAACTTCCCTAATATGGGTAAGGAAATCGTCAGTCAAGTCCAGGAATCACAGAGAGTCCCATACAGGATAAATCTAAGGAGAAAAATGCCAAGACACATATAAATCAAACTATCAAAAATTAAACACAAAGAAAAAATATTAAAAGCAGCAAGGGAAAAGCAACAACTAACATACAAGGGAATTCCCATAAGGTTAAGAGCTGATCTTTCAGCAGAAACTCTGCAAGCCAGAAGGGAGTGACAGGACATAAAGTGATGAAAGGGAAAAACCTACAACCAAGATTACTCTACCCAGCAAGGATCTCATTCAGATATGACAGAGAAATTAAAACCTTTATAGACAAGCAAAAGCTAAGATTACTCAGCTCCATCAAACCAGCTTTATGAAAAATTCTAAAGGATCTTCTCCAGGCAGGAAATACAAGAGAAGGAAAAGACCTACAATAACAAACCCAAAACAGTTAAGAAAATGCTAATAGGAACATACGTATTCATAATTACCTTAAATGTAAATGGATTAAATGCTCCAACCAAAAGTCGTAAACTGGCTGAATGATTACAAAAACAAGACCTGTATATATGCTGTCTACAAGAGACCCACTTCTGACCTAGGGACACATACAGACTGAAAGTGAGGGGATGGAAAAAAGATATTCCATGAAAATGGAAATCAAAAGAAAGCTGGAGTAGCAATTATCATATCAGAAAAAAATAGACTTTAAAATGAAGATTATTACAAGAGACAAAGGACACTACATAATGATCAAGGGATCAATACAGGAACAAGATATAACAATGGTAAAAAATTATGTACCCAACATAGGAGCACCTCAATACATAAGGAAAGTACTAACAGCCATAAAAGGGGAAATTGACAGCAAACAATCATAGTAGGGGATTATAAAACCTCACTTTTACCAATGACAGATCATCCAAAATGAAAATAAGTAAGGAAACACAAGTTTTAAATGATACATTAAGCAAGATGGGCTTAATTGATTTTTATAGGACATTTCTTCCAAAAAAATCAGAATACAATCTCTTCTCAAGTGCTCATGGAACACTCTCCAGAATAGATCATATCTTGGGTCACAAATCAAGTCTTGGTAAATTTAAGAAAATTGAAATAATATCAAGTATCTTTTCTGACAACAACAATATGAGATTAGATATCAATACAGGAAAGAATCTGGAAAAAAATACAAGCACATGGAAGCTAAACAATACACTACTAAATAATCAAGAGATCACTGAGGAAATCAAAGAGGAAATTTAAAAAAATACCTAGAAACAAATGACAATGGAAACATGATGACCTAAAATCTATGGGATGCAGCAAAAGCAGTTGTCAGAAGGAAGTTTATAGCAATAGAATACTACCTCAAGAAATAAGAAACATCTCAAATTAACAAGCTAACTTTACACCTAAAGTAATTAGAGAAAGAAGAACAAAAAACCCCAAAGTTAGCTGAAGGAAAGAAATCATAAAGATTAGATCAGAAATAAATGAAAAAGAAATTAAAGAAATAATAGCAAAGATCAATAAAATTAAAAGCTGTTCTTTGAGAAGATAAAGAAAATTGATAAACCATTAGCCAGACTCATCAAGAAAAAAAAAGGAAGACTCAAATCAATAGAATTAGAAATGAAAAAGGAGAAGTAACAACTGACACTGCAGAAATACTAAGGATCATGAGAGATTACTACAAACAGCTATATGTCAATAAAATGGGCAACCTGGAAGAAATGGACAAATTCTTAGAAAAGCACAACCTTCCGAGACTGAACCAGGAAGAAATAGAAAATATAAACAGACCAATCACAGACACTGAAATTGAGACTGTGATTAAAAACCTTCCAACAAACAAAAGCCCAGGAACATATGGCTTCACAGGTGAATTCTATGAAACATTTAGAGAAGAGCCAAAACCTATACATCTCAAGCTCTTCCAAAATATAGCAGAGGAAGGAACACCCCTACAGTCATTCTGTGAGGCCACCATCACCCTGATACGAAAACCAGAAAAATATGTCAGAAAAAAAAGAAAACTAAAATCCAATATCACAGATGAACATAGATGCAAAAATCCTCAACAAAATACTAGCAAATAGAATCCAGCAGCACATTAAAAGGATAATACTCCATGATCAAGTGGGGTTTATACAAGGAATGCAAGGATTCTTCAATATATACAAATCAATAAATGTGATACACCATAGTAACAAATGGAAGGATAAAAAACATATGATAATCTCAACAGATGCAGAAAAAGCTTTCAACAAAATTCAACACCCATTTATGTTAAAAACTCTCCAGAAAGTGGGCATAGAGGGAACCTACCTCAGCATAATAAAGACCGTATATGACAACCCCACAGCCAACATTGTTCTCAACAGTGAAAAACTGAAACCATTTCCACTAATTTCAGGAACAAGACAAGGTTGCCCACTCTCACCACTATTATTCAACATAGTTTTGGAAGTGTTAGCCACAGCAATCAAAGAAAAAAAGAAACAAAAAGAATCCAAATCGTAAAGAAAAAGTAAAACTGTCACTGAAGATGACATGATAATATACATAGAGAATACTAAAGATGCTACCAGGAAACTACTAGAGCTAAACAATGAATTTGGTAAAGTAGCAGGATACAAAATTAATGCACAGAAATCTATTATATTCCTATACATTAATGATGAAAAATCTGAAAGAGAATTTAAGGAAACACTCCCATTTACCATTGCAACAACAACAACAAAATACATAGGGGGGCTTCCCTGGTGGCACAGTGGTTGAGAGTCCACCTCCTGATGCAGGGGACGCGGGTTCGTGCCCTGGTCTGGGAAGATCCCACATGCTGCGGAGCGGCTGGGCTCGTGAGCCATGCCCGCTGAGCCTGCGCGTCCGGAGCCTGTGTTCCGCAACGGGAGAGGCCACAACAGTGAGAGGTCCGCATACGGAAAAAAAAAAAACTAAAACAAAATCCATAGGAATAAACCTACCTAAAGAGACAAAAGACCTGTATGCAGAAAACTATAAGATACTGAAGAAAGAAATTAAAGACGATACAAACAGATGGAGAGATATACCATGTTCTTGGACTGGAAGAGTTTCAACATTATGAAAATGACTATACTACCCAAAGCTATCCACAGGTTCGATGCAATCTCTATCAAACTACCAATGGCATTTTTCACAGAACTAGAACAAAAAATTTCACAATTTGTATGGAACACAAAACACCCCGAATAGCCAAAGCAATCTTGATAAACAAAAATGGAGCTGGAGGAATCAGGTTCCGAGACTTCAGACTACACTACAAGCTACAGTAATCAAGACCGTATGGTACTGGCACAAAAACAGAAATATAGATCAATGGAACAGGATAGAAAGCCCAGAGATAAACCCATGCACATATGGTCACCTTATCTTCGATAATTGGGGCAAGAATTTACAATGGAGAAAAGGCAGTCTCTTCGATAAGTGGTGCTGGGAAAACTGGACAGCTCCATATAAAAGAATGAAATTAGAACACTCCTTAACACCACACACAAAAATAAACTCAAATTGCATTAAAGACCTAAATGTAAGATCAGGCACTATAAAACTCTTCAAGGAAAACATAGGCAGAACACTCTATGACATAAATCACCACAAGGTCTTTTATTGACCCACCTCCTAGAGAAATGGAAATAAAACCAAAATAAACAAATGGGACCTAATGAAACTTAAAAGCTTTTGCACAGCAAAAGAAACCATAAACACGACGAAAAGACAGTCCTCAGGATGGGAGAAAATATTTCCAAACAGAGCACCTGACAAGAGATTAATCTCCAAAATACACAAGCAGCTCATGCAGCTTAATATCAAAAAAACAAACAAACAAATCCAAAAATGTGCAGAACACCATTGTACAGCAATTATATTCCAATAAAGATGTTAACAAAAAAAATGGGTGGAAGACCTAAATAGATATTTCTCCAAAGAAGATATATAGATAGCTTCTTAGACAAGGTATTCTATTATTCAGTGATCACCTTTCTGCCTGTCCAATCTATATTTTCTTTTCAATAGAAGAGTCCTTTTCTTTCAAATGAATGGTTGAAATCTCTTACAGGTATGATTTTCTCTTGGACTATTTGTATTATCTTAGTCAATTCTGGACTATTTGTATTATATGACTCAATTAAATTTATGTGAATCTCTTCACTCCTGTGATTCAATTTCCCTATAGAGCTGTAGTATCTGACAATGATTTATTTTTTCTGTAACTAAGATTTAAGTGTCAAGTCTCACAATTCTTGGCATATAGAAAAATGCCATTTAACTGATCACTGTCCAGTTGTCTTATTGCGACTTCACATTCTTAACAAAAGAAATTTGGTTGGGCCCAGAGTCATAATAACACCAGTGGTGAGTTTTGGTGTCAAAGTGAATAACATGTGGTATCAGGAACAACAAAGAACAATTGGACATGATTGGATTGGCAGTGCTGCCACTTGACACTTTTTACTTTCTGTTTATAAAAAATAATCTAAATTTTCAAACTTCTTTCTAATTTCCAATATTCTATAATTTTTTTCTTTGATGTCATTAGTGTGATTTTCTTATCTTCCCATTTCAATTATTTTCATTATTCTATCAATAAATAAAATATCATTGTGTGCTTCCTCTGTAGAAAGCACTTTAAAAATCATATCCATTAAAGCGGGGGGCAATATATGAATACTTTATGACTTAATTGTGTTTACTGTATAACATAGGAAAAATAATATTAAGGAAAGAAGTCCAATTATTTAACTAGAAGTAAATTTAGTGTTAGTAGGGGTCAAAGAATGATGAAAAAGCTTGGTTGAAGAGGGAAGGCAGCAATTATGCTGCCAGACAGTACTGATCAGGTTAATTATTTGAATTCTATCTTAACAAAAATTTTATCCAAATAATCATTAAAATTCAAATGTTGAAATGAAAAGTTGAAGTTTACATTTGAATTTGAATTTCTGTTTGAAGATAATCTTGTAGATGATATCTGCAATGTGGAGAAAATATGTAATGAAGCTATCATGTAGAAGATAACTACTATATGGCATAAACCAATAAAAGAGAAAATAGAAAAAGAATGCAGTAAATCAGTAAAATCAAGTTACTGAAAAAATCAACAAAATTGAAAAATCTTAATTTGATGAAGAAAAATAGAAGACAAAAATTGTCAATATATCAAGTTAAAGAACATACATCACTACCAACCTGATGGAAATTAAAAAAGATTAAAAGATTATTATGCACCTGTTTATGCAAACAAATTTGATAAACGGCAAAATTCTTAGAAAGATATAAAAATTGACTCAAGAAATTAAAAAATGGGAATAAACCTATAAACAATGCAGATATTGAATAAAAACTCCAGGCTCAGATGACTTCACTGGTGAATTCTGTCGAATATTTAAGAAAGAAATAATAACAGTGCTTTAAAAATATATTGAGACACTGTTTACCAATTTATTTTATGAGACCAGTAGTACCCTGATACCAAAGCTGGGAAAAAATATCACAATAAAAACTACATCAAAACATAAAAAACAGAGCATTATCCCTTATGAACACAAACACAAAACTACTTAACAAAATATTAGCAGATTTTAATAAAAATTAGCAAGTGCCTTAGGAATGCAAGTTTGTTTTAACATCCAAAATTAATACAGTAAACCACATTAAGAGAATATAGGGAGAAAAAGCACCTGACCACCCCAATAGACACAAAATGTTTTAGTAAAATTAAATATCCATTTATGATAAAAACTCTCAATAAACTAGGAAGGGAAAGGAACTTCGTCATTCTGACATGATACTTATGAAAAAATTACACCTAAGTCATACTTGATCATGCAAATGAATGATTTCCTTCTAAGGTCAGGAACAAGGCAGTGACATCTGCCTTTTTCAAATGTGTCAGGATACAAGATTAATATACAAAAATCAATTTATCTATCTATCTACCTTTGAAAAGGAGAAGACAAAACAAGCCACATATTGGAAGGAAACAATAGAAAATCATGTATCTGACAGAGGATTTGCATACAGAATATAGTTCTATCATTATGCTAATACATCAGTGTTTTGAATACTGTAGTTTTATAATCAGCTTTGAAATAGAATAATGTAAGTTTTATAACTTTATTCATCTGTTAAAAACTAATATTAGCTATTCTTGTTCCTGTGCACTTCCATAACAATTCTGGGATCATCTTGAAAAGTTCTACATAAATCCTGCTGGGACTTTGACAGATATTACACTGAGTCCCATAGATCAATTTGAGAGACAGCTGTCATCTTAGTAATACAGAGTTTTCCAACCCATGAACATGGTATGTTTCTCCATTTCTTTAGATTTTCTTTACCTTCTCTCAACAATGTTTTGTTGTTTCCAGGGTACATATCTTACACTTCTTTTGTTACATTTATTCCCAATTATTTTATTTTTTGATGCTATTGTAAAATGAAAGCTTCCTTGATTTTATGTTTAAATTATTAGTTGATAATATATAGATATTTTGTCTATACATAAGTGAGTAGCTAATAAGCACATGGGAAATGTTCAACATCATTAGTCACTAGGGAAATTCAAATTACAACCACAGTGAGATACCATTACACATCTAATAAAATGGTTATAATTGAGAGCTGATTGTACCAGATGGTGGCAAAGATGTGGAGAAACAGGTGAGGATGTAAAATAGTACAACCGCCTTGAACAACAGTTTGGCCTTTTCTGAAAAAGTTAAAAATATTGTTTAGCAACATACAATCCAAGAATTTCTCCCTTCAAAAGAAAAGAAAATATTTGGCCACAAATTCTTGAATATGAATGAGTATGGCAGCATTATTTATAATAGTCAAAACCAGAAAACAATCTAAATGTCCATCAACTGGTAAATGGATAAACAAAATGTGGTATAAAATCAGAAATGCTGAAACATGAAAGAATCTCAAAGATATTTTAAGTAAAATAACCAGACGCAAAAACTACAAAATGAAAAATTCCATTCATATGAAATTTCTAGGGAAGGCAAATTTCCAGAAAATGAAAGCAGATTATTTGTCGAGGACAGGGAATGGGCAGGATGATTGACTGCAAAAGACAGAGTGAACTCTGTGGTGTGATGGAAGTGATCTATAACTAGATTGTGGTGATGGTTGTATAATTAAAAATTCACTAGACATCATCAAAATATCCACTTAAAATGGAAGAAGTTTATGGTTTGTAAAAGCTGTTAAAACATATTTCTTTTAACAATTTAAATATGATCTCTAATGTTTCTTTGAAGATACTCATAATATATGCTTTGAAGTCTTTTCTAACTTCCGTCATTCTGCTGGCTAAGCTAACACAGAAGGTGGGGGATCCTACCTAACCAAAGAGATGCAAACTAACAAGTCTCCCTGGGGCAGTTAGATTTTCCAGATACAAACTCCTCTCTCCCGACTGTGCTGTCCACACATGCTTAGTTTTGGGTTCAGTTTAGGAACTGGGCAGATTTTATACTTAGGGTTTTGGTCCCATTCCCAGGGTTTTTTTCAGCAGCTCTGCTAATTCAGAACCCTGTCCTCACCACCTAAATCTAGGAAATTGTGTTTCTCTGAAAGATCTGATGGAAGTGAAAGCACCTTCAGGTATAAAAAGCCACAAACTCATAATTTTTATGTGTCATAGTCTCATTCCTTCAAGAGGAAATACTCCACCACCTGCTTAAACACTTTCTGCTACTTTCAAGTAGTTTAATTTTTTGTTTTGTAAACATTTTGTATTCCTGGGTGATCACTCTTTATTTTCTTCTAAATTGATCAAGCTTGTTCGAGACCTACTATTTTGAAGCAATTAAATTGTTTTCTACTTTATACCATGGAAGCTTAAAGCACCCAAATATGACTATGGACTGGAGTGGAAATGTTTTGCTCATAAATTTATGATAAAATATAGTGAGAGGGCTTCCCTGGTGGCGTAGTGGTTGAGAGTCTGCCTGCCGATGCAGGGGACACGGGTTTGTGCCCAGGTCCAGCAGGATCACACATGCCACAGAGCGGCTAGGCCCGTGAGCCATGGCCACTGAGCCTGCATGTCTGGAGCCTGTGCTCTGCAACGGGAGAGGCCACAACAGTAAGAGGCCCGCGTACCACAAAAAACAAACAAACATACAAACAAACAAAAAAAAACCATAGGGAGAGATATGATATTTCTAGTACAAGTGCTGGTAGGAACTGGAGAGGGAGACATTTTAAAGTCTTCACTCATTGGTAATAAGAAAGTCTGGAATATTTTAATTTTTCTATCTATTTTCTGTTCTCATTAGAAAAAATGGAAACTTTGTGCTTCAATTACAAAAAGTAAAAAAAAAATTGAGTTAACTTAAGCAAAACTGAATTTATTGGAAAGAAATAAGGAACACACAGGATGGATAGAAAGGTTGGTTAAAGCAGCCCTCAAAACGAGAAGGATCCAGAGAGCCTCCAGAGAGTTCAGATTGAGAGAGTAAGGAACAGCTCAGTCAAGGTGCAGGCATTGGGTGAATGAATTGCTGCTGCTTTGTCTTTCCCTTTGTTGTTCACTCAAGGTTTGAGTGCTAAGTACCCAACTGGCCAAGTTCAGGTCACATGCCCACTTTGACTTTACTGGGAGTTGATAGGGCAAGGTGCAACTAGATTTGTTTCAATACTCGAAGAAGGACATTTGTATTTAATTTTTCCCAGTCAACACAGAAGTTAGAAAAGAGCCCCCAAAGAAGGTTGTGATTCTATAAAGCAGTAGATACTCAGTCCATACATTTGTCGTTTTCTCTGTTTACCATTATAAGGAACTTATAAGCTCTATCTTGTTCAACTTCCTGATATGTAGGGCAGTGTTTGACACATTGTAAGTAAATATTTATTAACTGACTAACAGACCATCCTATTTAAAAGAAGTTCCTAAAATTGAATGAGAAAAGTTTTATTCACAAATCCTAAAACTGATAGAATAACTTATGATATTCTTGCTTACAGTTTTATTTTGGTATGATTAAACAAGCTAAATAATGAGTAAATTCTGTCACTACAGAGTTTCTTCATTTAATTTTTAATGTTTAAAAAATCGAGAAGGAAAATAACATTAGAAATTAACTGTAAAAGCAGAAGATGAACTCAGGCACATCTATAACAGATGGTAAAAACAAACTCATCATTGTTATAATTTTATCATTTCTCATCAAATTCATTATTGATTCTAACACTTGTATCTGTACATGTTTCCCAAGATGGAAGAAAAAACTGCTTTATATATTACTCAAAGGAAGAGAGAAATGCCTTTGATGAACTTTACATGTAAAAGATGGAATTTGATTACTTATAGTTACAGACAATTGCTATTTACATAATATGTCTGGAGACAAACAGTGAATCAAATCCTGCAACAAGCTCTAGGAAAGACAGGGGAAGCACGGTGAAGGCAATAGATGGAACTAGACAAATTTACCCTTTCCATAAAACAAGTAGAAGTATCTAGAAAAAAGCTCTACTCTGCTAATGGTATTTTACTTGGCTCAGAGCACCAGTAGAAAGTTTGCATCTTGCTTTATTAAAATCTTCTCTTGCTAATAGAAAAAAGGAACCTTGAAACATTCTAAAAGAGGATTTGTAATATATTAATCTCTTAAGGAAGCTGGTAACCTATTAATTTTTAAAGACCTGTGCCAAGAATTACCATATGCATATCAATGGCATTTAAAATTAGTCAATTTCCTCTCTGAGTTTTGTTATAACCTAATTTATTTTGTGCTTACACATCCTCCATGTTATTCTTTGCTAACGTGAATAAGAAATTCACATGTTAGTCATGTGAGCTATAACTCATCTAAAATGAGTTTCCCCATTCTAGACTGCCAGGGTGAAATCCTCAATAACAGCCATCCAACCCCATGTGAATCATGTAAATGACACACTGACACATCATTATGGAACAAACTTTATGACAGTGCTCGGACCCTTTGAAAATAGGTAGTTTCTCTTATGAATTCAAAAGTGTCCCAATTTCTGAAAATGTTGATATTATTCATTAAAGCAGAAGTGGAGAAAGAAAATAAAAGAACAAATATCAAAAAATAATAAAAATTTTGGTCCTTTTGAGACACTGGGTATAATAGTTTTGGGGAGGATACAGGGATGAGAAGAAGAAACTGATGAAGGACATATAAGGTGTAAAAGGATTTAAGGAGAATTTCTTCCTTTTATTAAAAAAAAATTTTTAACCTCTTTAAAAATTTTATAGAAATAAATTTTAACCTCTTTAAAAATTTTATAGAAATATTAGAATTAATAGATTTCCTTTTCTGCTTATCTGGGTTTCATCTCACAAATTTTGTTCCTTTTAGAAAGACAAAACTGATGGGAAATCTTATAAGCAGACAGGTAAGAAACATGCTTCAATATACTCAATCAAAGCAAGGTGAAAGGAGCTGATTGGTAAAAGATATATACAATTTTATCTTAGAAATACTTTAATTATTTTAGAGTTTATTCTTTTATTGTTTGTTTGCTAAAGCAAAGTAGAAAACAGCAATACTAGATGTTTAATGTTTCAAACACAAACATTTGATAAGATATCAAGTGAAAATGTACATTTATAGAACAGGAAACAGAAAATCTTCTTTACTTTTCCAGTATAAACCACCAGCCAATGCTGGCCCCAGGGCTGCCTCAAGGCTTGGGAGCTGCTCTCTGGATGTGGTGTGTGATTTCAGGGACTTGCCTGGCCTCTGGTAGCAGGATCCCTGTTGCAGAAGCTGAGTAATAAAGAGAAGAAGGGCTAGGAGGGCTTTTACAAGGTTACCAGGGCTGGAGCCTGAAGCAGCAGGGCAGGCTTTGCCCTCCCGGGGTCTACATCCTGGGCAGCATATGTAGAAAGGGCCTGACCTGGCTGGGAGTAGTCTAGATGGTCCCCTGGAGGGCGGGGGGGCTTGTGGGCTGAGTTGGAGAGGTGGAGGCTTGTAGCCAGGCATAGCAGGTACAGTCAAGAAAAGAAAAGTGGCCCACTAGGGGGGTTAGCGATGAGAGGCAAGACCAGCAGGGTCGGACCCATCTGGGGCAGGTAGGGATGTGTGGGGTGGGGGGAAGAGTTGGCCAGGCAGGAAGGTGTCTGGTCAACCTTTCAAATGGTGAAGGCCATGGACTATGAAGAGGAGACCATGCAGGGGAGAGACTGACTCATGGTGCTGCCTCCCCTCCCCAGCAAGCAGCCCAAAGACATCTCCTGGAAGTCCGTTGGCAGCCCCATTGTGGTGGAAGCCACAGGGGTGCACCTGCCATTAGAGGAAACTACAGTAAGTGGGAGAGAGGTCCCCAGGGCTGCCCAGGGGGTGTGGCACTCAAAGCACCTCATGACACCTTGTGCACCTTCCCTAGACCCGCATCCAGGCAGGTGCCCTGCGTGCGGTCATCTGTGCACCCTCTCCAGAAACACCCATGTTTGTCATGGGGGTGAACAAAAAGGACTATAACCTCAGCTCCATGCAAACTGTCATATAATGGGCAGCAACATTCTGAAGTGTGTGTCTGGAGGACGAGCCAGCCTGCAGTAGGGAGGAATCTGACTCACCTCCCCACTCCCACTCAACCCCTGGTGCTCTTTTCACATCAGTCCACTTCTCCTTCCCAAAGTTTTAAAAGCCAGCTTGTAAATGTTACCCTAAAACCATCTGTTAGAAATGCACAACTTCTGGAGAACATGCTTTAAAAAATAATTTTTACAGAAACACCCACAATTCACAAATAATAGGCATCCTGAAAATACAAATATAAAATAACACTTTCGGGGCTTCCCTGGTGGTGCAGTGGTTGGGGGTCCGCCTGCTGATGCAGGGGACACGGGTTCATGGCCCGGTCCGGGAAGATCCCACATGCCGCGGAGCGGCTGGGCACGTGAGCCATGGCCGCTGAGCCTGCGTGTTCGGGGCCTGTGCTCCGCAACGGGAGAGGCCACAACAGTGAGAGGCCCGTGTACCGCAAAAAAAAAAAAAAAAACAAAAACAAACAAACAAAAAAAAAAACAAAAGAAATAAAATAACACTTTCCATTTGCAAAGATATTGGTACATTACTTTCTTTTTCATGACTCATTGTCTCATTTGCTGTCTTACAACAATGTAAGTTAAGCAGAGCAACATTAACCCCAACTGCAGAAGAAGAAACAGTGATTCCAGAAACAGAATTAACTTGATTTATGTAACATAATTACATAGGGCAGAATCAGATATAGAACCCCCACTTCCTGATTCCTGGTCCAGGACATTTTATTCAGTATAATATTGCTTGAGTGGAGGTTAAGTAATATAGGAGCAAGAAGGCTAAATTCATTTATATTTTATTTCTTACAGTATGGAAAGCACACACAGATAAAAATATAGATCCACATCTGGTGGCCTGCAGCACCCTTGAACTTGGGGATTAATATTAAATTGCATCACTAAATATAACAGAATCTTATGTTAGAAATACTACTTTTTATAGTTGAGGCAAGTAATGAATGCTAAAGAAATCTGAGAGTTAATGGTATTAATTAAAATAATTATAGAAATAAAACAGAAACAGTTAGGTCCTAATTGGGTTTTAATGCTTTTCCAAATTTTAAATTCATAATGAAAAATAATCTTTGAGTTCCATTTAAGAGCCTGGCAGTTTACCAGGTGTTAAAGGAGGTAAAAAATAAATGATCTCTGCCCTGCAGGATATTTTATTCTTGCTTATTTCTTCAAAATCCATGTAAGAAATTACAAATTATCTATTAGTCTTTTAAGCTATTATTATTATAGTTTGGTAAGATAACTCTTGAGACTAGTGTTTCATTTGTTCCATAAATTATGGATAAATAATAAACTAATTTTTCCTGCAGTGCATTCAACAGAACTTTTTCTCCCACACAATGAACATTCTGATAGATGTTTTTAAAAAAACTGAAATTGTCAAATAATTTTGTATAAAGCTTAAACAAAATAAAACAAATGTGTTAACATAACGTTAAACAGGTATTATAACTTTAGAACTTATCCAAGCTCTTAACAGTCTAATCCTTATGAATCTCCAAGCAGGCAATATAAAATGCAATATCTTTCTAACCACAAGGAATTGTTATTGTCCAGGAAGCAGCATGTTACCTGAAATTTTGCTTTGGCAGAACCTTTGTAATCTTCCACCAGATCCTTAAATCTTTGTAACTTTAGACAAGTTACTTAACTTTTCTGATTTTCATTAGTAGCAGTAGGTAAAATTTTATAATTTTGAGATGACCTTATAATATATTATGCTAAAAATAATTGCAGAAATGTTAGGAATGGCTTTGAATCTTTTAAAGATTGTCTTTATTCCTTTGGCTGTCATCTGGGTTATTGGATAACTACAAGAATCCTTGAGATTTCTTATGATAATTGAATGTAACAAATTAGATACATATGAAAATATATACAAATTTTACTTTGTGACAAGGCAGGTTTATTTTACAGCAAGATTTACTTTTTAATATGAAACTCAGAAGTTGAAGGATATACCATGATCATTTGTTTTAAGAATAGCTTACACGGGCTTCCCTGGTGGCGCAGTGGTTGAGAGTCTGCCTGCCGATGAACACGGGTTTGTGCCCCGGTCCGGGAAAATCCCACAGGCCGCAGAGAGGCTAGGCCCGTGAGCCATGGCCGCTGAGCCTGCACGTCCGGAGCCTGTGCTCCGCAACGGGAGAGGCCACAGCAGTGAGAGGCCCGTGTACCGCAAAAAAATATAATAAAAATTAAAAAAGAATAGGTTACACATTTTTCATTAACGAAATTGATCTCTTGGCAAGTTATGTACTGTCTTGGTGACTCTATAAGGGTGACAGAATATTTCCTCTCCTGGTTGCCACAGGCATAGAGCCAATTCTTCTAAATCCAAATATAATTTCATGTGAAGCTTCAAAGAGGCATGCTATAATATGAGGTGATGCTATTTTACTCATTGAAATAAGATTATTTTCATAAAATTGGAATTTTAAAGTGACACATAAATACTTAAAGTTAAAAATAAATGAAATCAAAATTCCCATTCAAAACATTAAATATAAATATTTTAAATATGTTAAATATAATGAAAATATAATAATATAATAAAGTATAATACTATACTATATAAACTATATATTAGAATAGATACTATAATAAATATAATAGGTAGAATGACATCAAAAATGATAATGCATGGAAAAATTTTTCTGGTAAAATGGTCCTTGACCCTTTCCATCTCTCAGTTATGTTGCAGCCAAAGATTATTATTATTTTTTAATTCAGATGTACTCAGGTTGCTTCTCTTCCCTTGTTAATAGTCTTCACATATCTTAATATAAAAATCAAAATATTTTACCTCCTTTACAAGGTTTCATATGATCTGGTTTCTGTCTATTTCTGCAGAATACTTGTTAGTCAGTCTCTCTTTCCTTCTTGGCTGACCACTCACATTGACCTTTTTTGTGCCATTCCTATGTCTTATTTTAAGGATTGCACAAAGTTGTTTATCTCTCCTCACTTTGCCAGATTACCTCTTACTTGCCCAATAAATTTTATCGGAGATATCACTTCCTCAGGGAAACTTTTCTAATTTCCAGACTTAGTCATATGTCCCCTGATTTGTGCTCTCATGATTTTCTTTAAAGTTCTTATCAAAATTACTTAAGTAATTATTCAATCAATATGTGCTTACTGCTGTAATCTCCATGAAAGCAGATGTCAGGACTAATTTGCTCTTCACTTTGTGTCTCGCATCTATACCAGGGCTGTTTCTGATATTTTTTGAATGGAAGAATCCTCAATAAATATGTGATATGTCTGCCTTAAACTAAGGAATCCTATATTTACAATTTACAGAGACATTCTCAATAATGCAATGGAATAATACAAAGGAATTACAAAAACACATATAGCAAATATTAACTAAATATCTAATTTTAACGTTTAATATTATTACTTCCTGAACGTCTTGGAGCAAACATCCATATTTCAAAGACGAGTACAGTAAGAAGATTAAATAACTCACTATCAAATGCACAAACATGAATATTTAAATTTTCTTTTAACTTTTAATCTTGGTGTCTTCTTTTAATGAACTTTACATGTCTGATAAAGTTGGGTTTAAATAACAACTCTTTCACTTACTAAAAAGTGGCAGGAGTGATGCTGTGTCAATTCCAAATCTAGGATTGAAAAGGCAACATATCTTTAGAGATCCAAGGAGCCTAACAAACCTGAAGCAGAAGGATCATATAATTAAAGACATACCAAAGTGCATGGCAAATTGCTAACAACACATTGATGAAGAGACAGATTTCAAAAGAGCCAGAACAAAAGGAAATGCCACACACAGAGAAACAAAAAAATTACAGCAAATGTTTTATCAGAAATTATACATATATAATGTAAAATTTAATATATAATATATTATATAAAATATAATATAATGTATATATAAATGTATAATATATAAATGTATAATATAATGTATATATATAAAAAATATAATATAAAATATAATATAATGTATAATATATAATAACAGTCTTCGCAGTACTGAAAAACAAAACAAAGTATAACCTTGTCATTGTAAAATTAAATACCTCAGAGATATTGTAGTTTCAGTTCTAGACCAACATAATAAAGCAAATATCACAATTAAGTTAATCACACAGTTTTTTGGGTTTTCCAGTGCATGTAAAAGTTACATTTACACTACACTGTTCTCTATAAAGTGTGCAATAGCATTATGTCTAAAAATGTACATAGCTTAATTAAAAATTCTTTATTGCTAAAAAATGTTAACCATCATCTGAGCCTTCAGCTAGTCTTAATAGTAACTTCAAAGATCACTGATCACATATCACCATAACAAATATAATAACAATGAAAAAAGTTTGAAGTACTGTGAGAATTAACAAAATGTGACACAGATACATGAAGTGAGCAAATGTTATTGGAAAAATGGCAGTGATAGACTTGCTTGATGCAGGGTTGGCACAAACATTCAATTTGTGAAAAATGCAGTATCTGCAAAGTGAAATAAAGGGAACTGTAATAAAATGAGGTATGCCTGTATTCACTGGAAATATCTTACAAAAATGAAGATGACATAAAAATCATTCCAAACAAGCAAGAGGTGAGAGCATTAATTACTAACAAACCTGCATTATAAGAAATTAAAAGTAAGTTCTTCAGACAGAAGGAGAATGAAGGTAAATAGAAATTTGAATATATGTAAAATGATAAAGTGTCAAAATGGTAAATATGTAAGAAACATAAAATATAATTCCTTATTTTTAACTCTCTTTTACAGATAATTGGCTGCTTAAGGTAAAATTAATAAAAATGTACTGTAACGTTAATCACATATGTAGAAGGGACATATGTGACAGAAAAGCACAAGGATGGTGAGAAGAGAAAAATAAGAGTGTACTTTTTAATATTTTTAGACAATGATGATTTATTATTTGAATGTAGACTGGGATAAATTAAAGACGTGTTTCACGAACCGTATAATAACCACTTAAAAAAATAAAACAAGGTGTATAACTAAAAAGATGATTTGAAAATAACATAAAACCATTTAAAAAAAGATAAATTAATCAACAGGAATGCAGAAAAAGAAGACAAAGGAAACAAAAATAGATACAACAACAACAAAAAAAAGGGCAAGAATGTGTATTGAAACCCAACCATGAGATTGGTTCAAGATGGCAGAGTGGAAGGACATGCTCTCACTCCCTCTTGCAAGAGCACCAGAATCACAACTAACTGCTGAACAATCATCTAAGGAGGACACTGGAACTCACCAAAAAAGATACCCCACACCCAAAGACAAAGAAGAAGCTGCAATGAGTTGGTAGGAGGGGCAAAATCACAATAAAATCAAATCCTATAACTGCTGAGTGGGTGACTCACAAACTGGAGAACACTTATACCACAGAAGTCCACCCACTAGAGTGAAGGTTCTGAGCCCCATGTCAGGCTTCCCAACCTGGGGGTCCAGCAATGAGAAGACGAATTCCTAGAGAATCAGACTTTGAAGGCTAGGGGGATTTGATTGCAGGACTCTGACAGGACAGGGGGAAACAGAGACTCCACTCTTGGAGAGCACACACAAAGTAGTATGTGTATAAGGACCCAAGGGGATGGAGCAATGACCCCATAGGAGACTGAACCAGACCTACGTGCTAGTGTTGTAGGGTCTCCTGCAGAGGCAGGGGGTGGCTGTGGCTTACCACAGGGACAAGAACATTTGCAGCAGATGTTCTGGGAAGTACTCCTTGGTGGGAGCACTCCCACAGTCCACCATTAGCTCCACCAAAGAGCTGGGTAGCCTCCAGTGCTGGTTCACCTGAGGCCAAACAATCAACAGGAAGGGAACACAGCCCCACCCATCAGCAGACAAGCGGATTAAGTTTTAAGGAGCTCTGCTCACCATAAAAACACCCAGGTCTACCCACCACCAGTCCCTCCCATCAGGAAGCTTGCACAAGCCTCTTAGATAGCCTCATTCACCAGAGGGAAGACAGCAGAAGCAAGAAGAACTACAATTCTGCAGCCTGTGGAATGAAACCACATTCACAGAAAGATAGACACAATGACAAGGCAGAGGACTATATACAGATGAAGGAACAAGATAAAACTCCAGAAAAACAGCTAAATGAAGTGGAGATAGGCAACCTTCTAGAAAAAAGAATTCAGAATAATGATAGTGAAGATGATCTAGGACCACGCAAAAAGAATGGAGGCAAAGATCGAGAAGATGCAAGAAATGTTTAACAAAGACCTAGAAGAACTAAAGAAAAAACAAACAGAGATGAACAATACAATAACTGAAATGAAAAATACACTAGACGGAACCAATAGCAGAATTCAGTTGAGGCAGAAGAACGGATAAGTGACCTGGAAGACAGACTGGTGGAATTCACTGCCATGGAACAAACCAAGAAAAAAGAATGAAAAGAAATGAAGACAGCCTAAGAGACCTCTGGAACAACATTAAATGCAACAACATGTGCATTATAAGGGTTCCAGAAGGAGAAGAGAGAGATAAAGGACCTGAGAAAATATTTAAAGATATATAGTTGAAAACTTCCCTGACATGGGAAAGAAAATAACCACCCAAGTCCAGGAAGTGCAGAGAGTCCCAGGCGGGATAAACCCAAGGAGAAACACACCAAGACACATAGTAATCAAATTGACAAAAATTAAAGACAAAGAAAAATTATTGAAAGCAACAAGGGAAAAATGACACATAACATACAAGGGAACTCCCATAAGGTTAACAGCACATTTCTCAGCAGAAAATTTACAAGCCAGAAGGGAGTGGCACAATATGTTTAAAGTGATGAAGGGGGAAAACCTACAACCAAGATTACCCATCAAGGATCTCATTCAGATTTGATGGAGAAATCAAAATCTTTACAGACCAGCAAAAGCTAAGAGAATTGATCACCACCAAACCAGCTCTACAACAAATGCTAAAGGAACTTCTCTAAGTGGGAAACACAAGAGAAGAAAAGAACCTACAAAAAAACTCACCAATAACAGTTAAGAAAGTGGTAATAGGAACATACGTATCGATAATTACCTTAAAAGTGCACGGATTAAATGCTCCAATCAAAAGAGACAGGCTCGCTGAATGGATACAAAAACAAAACCCATATATATGCTATCTACATGAGACCCACTTCAGACCTAGGGACACATACAGACTGAAAGTGAGGGGATGGAAAAATATATACCCTACAAATGGAAATCAAAAGAAAGCTGGAGTAGCAATACTCATATCAGGTAAAGTAGACTTTAAAATAAAGAATATTACAAGAGACAAGGCAAGACACTACACAATAATCAAGGGATCAATCCAAGAAGAAGATATAACAATTATAAATATATATGCACCCAACATAGGAGCACCTCAATACATAAGGCAAATGCTAACAGCTATAAAAGAGGAAATTGACAGTAACACAAAAATTGTGGGGGACTTTAACACCTCACTTACACCAGTGGACAGATAATCCACACAGATAATTAATAAGGAAACACAAGCTTGAAATGACACAATAGACCACATAGATTTAATTGATATTTATAGGACATACCATCCAAAAACAGCAGATTACACTTTCTTCTCAAGTGCCCATGGAACATTCTCCAGGATGAATCACATCTTGTGTCACAAATCTAGCCTTGGTAAATTTAAGAAATTGAAATCATATCAAGCATCTTTTCTGAACACAACGCTATGAGATTAGAAATCAATTACAGGGAAAAAAACGTAAAAACCACAAACACATGGAGGCTAAACAATGCATTACTAAATAACCAAGAGGTCACTGAAGAAGTCAAAGAGGAAATCAAAAAATACCTCAAGACAAATTACAACTAAAACATGCTGATCCAAAACCTATGGGATGCAGCAAAACAATTCTAAGATGGAAATTTATTGCAATACAATCCTTCCTCAAGAAACAAGACAAACCTCACATAAACAATCTAAATTTACACCTGAAGGAACTAGAGAAAGAACAAACAAAACCAAAGTTAGTAGAAGGAAAGAAATCATAAAGATAAGAGCAGAAGTAAATGCAATAGAAACAAAGAAATCAATAGCAAAGATCAATAAAAGTAAAAACTGGTTCTTTGAGAAGATAAAGAAAATTGATACACCTTTAGCCAGATTCATCAAGAAAAAGAGGGAGAGGACTCAAATCAAAAAAATTAGAAATGAAAATGGAGAAGTTACAATGGACACCACAGAAATACAAAGTATCATAAGAGACTACTACAAGCAAATCCATGCCAATAAAATGGACAACTGGAATAAACGGGCAAATTCTTTGAAAGGCATAACCTTCCAAGACTGAACCAGGAAGAAATAGAAAATATGAACAGACAAATCACAAGTAATGAAATTGAAACTGTGATTAAAAATCTTCCAACAAACAAAAGCCCAAAACAGGTGGCTTCAGGTGGCTTCAGGTGAATTGTATGAAACATTTAGAGAAGAGCTAACACCCATCCTCAAACTCTTCCAAAAAATTGCAGAGGAAGGAACACTCCTCATTCTATGAGGCCACCATCACCTTGATACCAAAACCAGTCATAGATACTAAAAAAAAAAAAAGAAAATTACAGACCAATATCACTGATGAATATAGATGCAAAAATCCTCAACAAAATACTAGCAAACAGAATCTAATAACACATTAAAAGGATCATACCCCATGACCAAGTGGAATTTATCCCAGGGATGCAAGGATTCTTCAATATATGCAAATCAATCAATGTGATGCACCATATTAACAAACTGAAGAATACAAACCATATGATCATCTCAATAGATGCAGAAAAAGCTTTTGAGAAATTCAACACCCATTTATGATTAAAAACTCTCCAGAACGTGGGCATAAAGGGAACCTACCTCAAAATAATAAAGAGCATATATGACAAACCCACAGCAAATATCATTCTCAATGGTGAAAAAGTGAAAGCATTTCCTCTCATCAGAAACAAGACAAGGATGTCCACTCTCGCCACTATTATTCAACAGAGTTTTGGAAGTCCTAGCCATGACAATTAGAGAAGAAAAAGAAATAAAAGGAATCCAGATTGGAAAAGAAGAACTAAAACTGTCACTGTTTGTAGATGACATGATACTATACATAGAGAATCCTAAAGATGACACCAGAAAATTACTAGAGCTAATCAATGAATGTGGTAAAGTAGCAGGTTACAAAATTAATACATAGAAATCTCTTGCATTCCTATACAATAATAATGAAAGATCAGAAAGAGAAATTAAGGAAACAATCCTATTCACCATTGCATCATAAAGAATAAAATATCTCAGAATAAACCTACCTAAGGATGTAAAAGACCTGTATTCAGAAAACTATAAGACACTGATGAATGAAATCAAAGATGACACAAACAGATGGAGAGATATACCATGTTCTTGCATTGGAATATTGTGAAAATTACTATACTACCCAAAGCAATCTACAGATTCAATGCAATCCCTATCAAATTATCAATGACATTTTTTACAGATCTAGAACAAAAAATCTTAAAATTTGTATGGAGACACAAAAGACCCGGAATCTCCAAAGCAGTCTTGAGGGAAAAAAATGGAGCTAGAGGAATCAGACTCCCTGACTTCAGACTATACTACAAAGCTGCAGTAATCAAGACAACATGGCAATGGCACAAAAACAGAAATTTAGATCAATGGAACAGGATAGAAGGCCCAGAGCTAAACCTACACATATATGGTCAACTAATCTACGACAAAGGAGGCAAGGATATACAATGGAGAAAAGACAGTCTTCAATAAGTGGTGCTGGGACAACTGGACAGGTGCATGTAAAAGAATGAAATTAGAACACTCCCTAACACCATACACAAAAACAAACTCAAAATGGATTAAAGACTAAAATATAAGACCAGACACTATAAAACTCTTAGAGGAAAACATAGGAAGAAAACTCTTTGACATAAATCACAGAAAGATCTTTTTTGACCCACCTCCTAGAGTAATGGAAATAAAAACCAAAATAAACAGGACATAATGAAACTTAAAACTTTTGCACAGCAAAGGAAACTACAAACAAGACGAAAAGACAACCCTCAGAATGGGAGAAAATATTTGCTAACGAATCAATGGAGGAAGGATTAATCTCCAAAATATACAAATATACATTTGTATATTTAGCTGAATGCTAAATGAATGCTAAATGAATACATTTAGTTGAATGTTAAAAAAAAAAAACCCAATCATAAAATGGGCAGAAGACCTAAATAGACATTCCTCCAAAGAAGCCATACAGATGGCCAAGAAGCACATGAAAAGCTGCTCAACATCATTAATTATTAGAGAAAAGCAAATGAAAACTGCAGTGAGGTATCACCTCACACTGGTTAGAATGGGCATCATCAAAAAATCTACAAACAATAAATGCTAGAGAGGGTGTGGAGAAAGGAGAACCCTCTTGCACTATTGGTGGGAATGTAAATTGATATAGCCACTATGGAGAACAGTAGGGAGGTTCCTTAAAAAACTAAACATAGAATCACTATATGACCCAGCAATCCCACTACTGGGCATATACCCAGAGAAAAACATAATTCCAAAAGACACATGCACCCCCATGTTCATTGCAACACGTTTACAATAGCCAGGTCATGGAAGCTACCTAAATGCCCACTGACAGACGAATGGATAGAGTTAGTAGAACTTAGTGTGCAATGAAATATTTCTCAGCCATAAAAAGGAACGAAATTGGGTAATTTGGAGAGAGTTGTATGGATCTAGAGACTGTCATACAGAGTGAAGTAAGTCAGAAAGAGAAAAACAGGTATCATATATTAACGCATATGTGTGGAATCTAGAAAAATGGTACAGATGACCTGCTTTGCAATGCCGAAATAGAAACACAGATGTAGAGAACAAACATGTGGACACCTAGGGTAGAAAGTGGCAGTGGGGGTAGGGGTTGTGGTGGGATGAATTGGGAGATTGGGATTGACATATATACACTAATATGTATAAAATAGATAACTAATAGGAACTTGCTGTACAAAAAATAAATAATTAATATTAATTTTTAAAAAAACAACCATATCAGCAATTCCAGAAAATGTAAATGGTCTAAATGCTGTAATTGTAAGGCAATATAAATAAGATTGGATTGATACATAAGAACTAACTGTATGCAGTTTATGAGAAACTCACTTTAAACATAAAGGTATACATTAAAAGTAAAAATGATGAAAAACTAACTACCATGAAAATAATAACTCAAAGAAATTTTGAATGGCGATATTAATATCAGGCAAAGTGGACTTCAGTTAATAAATATTATCTGGGATAAAGTGGGTTATTTCATAATGATAAGAGCACCAATTCATCAAGAGATGTAACAGTTCTAAATATGTACTCACCTAATAACATCATTTCAGTGTAAAGTGATAGAGAATAAGAGAGAAATTTGTAGATATTAAGTGTTTATATTAAAAGTATTATAATTTAATGGTCATAACATCCGCTTTAAGAAACTGAAACAAAAAGAAAGTTGCATTAAACCCAATATAAACAGAATGAAGTAAATAAAAATATGAATATAAATAAAATAGAAAATAAACAATAGAGAAAAATCTATGAAATCAAAGCTGGTTCTTTAAAAGAATCAATAAAACTGATAAACCTATAGATATAAGAAAGGATATACACAAAAAATCAGATAGGAAGTGGGGGGATACCAGTAAGTATCTTACTGATATTGAAAACAATAATTAGGGAATATTATGATATTATACCAATATACTTGACATGTTTAAATGCCTTGAAAGACATAAACTATCAAAGCTAACCCAGAAATAAATAGATAACCTAAATAGCATTACATTTATATGGTATTGTGCCTTCAAATTTTTCCACAATATATGCTTCTAATGATATACCCCTATGCACTCACAGTTTATTGGAAATAAACTTCTTTGCAGAAGAAAGTTTTCCACATAAATCCCTACTCCCAGATATATCTATTTAGTTTGTTTGAACTAAAATTTATACTTTACAAATAAAACTGCATTTAATACATTCTTTTTACATATCAATTTATTTTCTATCCTAACATTTTCTATAGTGCAGATTTAAAATAGCATTTATTAGTATGATAAAATATTTCTCAAACTAGAAAAAGTACTGTGATCTCAAATTTTCAAACCATAAATTTGTTTTTCAAATAATGTCCTTAAGTTTTATATTTTAAATGGTACAGGTCTAATTAGTATATACTGCAGATGGTCATTTGGCAGTACACCAAAGTTATAATTTAAATAAAGACTCTGTTTGAAAATCCTAGTTTGATCTTTTTATGTTTTCTGTGGTGTATGCTTCTTCAGATCAGAAGATCAGAATATGTGGAGAAGTGAATCATAAATAAGGACATATGGTATATATCTGTCCATTTTTAATGAAGTCCAAGAGTTTAATAATCGTGTTTAAATGCTTCAATTAATCCCAAACTTAGCAGTATGTTTTAGTATTCAATTTTTTGTCCTTTCATAATTATGAATTTATTTTAGTAAATGGTCTCTTCAATTAAGTTCCAGTAAAACTGCTTTATACATTCTGGGAGATGATGAAATATATTGCTTAATCTCAAAACAATAAAGCCTGATAGCTTGGGTTCATAGACTGCAAGCGAGTTGCTAGCTGTCTGACCCTGTTATTTTTTAATGCCATTTAATAATAACTCCTGGGATTATGCAGACGATGAAATAAAAAAGTGTATGTTAAAGATTTAGCAGAGGGCATTTTGAAAATATTGTTTTATTATCATTATTGTTTCTATCATTATTCCATCAACATAATGATGTGAGTTGTTTTTCAGGTAATAGTTATAAATATATGTGGTGTCATTTATAGAGACAGCATGCTTTCATTCCATTCAATATACTGCAGAATTTTCATCTTGTTACACAGCTGTCCTAAGTTGGGGTGAAATCTTTGGCTTGTCAAGAGATCAAGTAGTTCCTAAGCAGAAGTGACTAATGAAGATGCTGGGTGGCTTTCCCAATCTTCCATATATCCAGCCTGTAAGGAGATGACTTGACCAAATGTCCTGAGGTAGTTTATCACTTACACAGAGAGTATAAGCAAGATCAGCATGGTATACATGACCTATGTCACCGAGGATGACACTGAACCAGAGGGACCATATAGTTGGTACCATGAGACAGTGGTTTGCTCTGTCACCAAGAAGCTAATTCTAGACTACAATGAAGTGCTTTTATAAGGGAGATATAAATTCCCATGCCTTAAAGTGCTTCACGGCAGTATTGTGTAAGAGAGGGAGTCTCGCACGAGATATAGAGGTAGATGTAAAATGTTCCTTGTGATAGCTTCTCAAAAGGCTGCCTATCTTGACAGGTTCCTGGGAGAATCAGAGGGCATCCACCAAGTCTTGGGTGAGATTGCTGTTGAGCTTTGCCTATATGGCCTATATGGAGACATCCAAGATCACCACTGTGCCATGGCAAACTACTCACCTACATGTCTATGAAAAAACCTTTTACCTTTTTGTATGAAATTGACAAGATATTTAGAATATTATTTTTTGTTGAAATCTTGTCTGTGTTTCAGGTTATTTTTATCTCTACTGCCATTACCACCACCACCACCACTGTCATCATCACCATCATCATTAGTAAAACCTCCATAGCATTTGCTACCTTCCAGGAACACCCATTGACTCCATTTAATCATCACCAGAGCCCTAGTGATGAGCAACATAGAGTAAGTTATGAAGTCTGAATGCCAATTGTGGTCTTTCTTTTCAGAAGAATATTTTTATCAAACTTCTCTACTTTTATGAAGTATTAGTCCTATCTCCAGATGAGCTGACTTTAAAGCATATAGCTCTGTTATTAACCAGCCACATACAGTAGCTGATGAGGGCATAGATCACTTTTATTTATCTCTGTGGTTTAGAAAAACACAGTATATAGAGATCAGTCTGATGGGCATTCAGTCTAGCCTTTAAATCGATGTGTACCATACAGTTGTTTTTCTCCACCTTGTTCAAGACCAGCAGAAACCTTACAACATAGACTTCATTATTTTGCTTCTCTTAATATTGCTTTTGATGACTTGCACTCAACCTTTATATTATTGACTATTTTGAAAGCTCTTATTAAAAGAGCTCTGTGAAACTCTTTGCTATAATTGCAAATACTGTGAGAATTACAGTATAACATCCCTTATAAAACCACTTCACTGTACTCTAGAATTGGCTTCTTGAGACTATCTTTAAGTACAGATCTTCCTTCAGTTAAGGTAAGTTACAGCCCAATACACCCATAATCAGTTGAAAATATTGTGAGTTTAAAATGCATTTAATACACCTAAGCCACCTAATGTCATAGCTTAGCCTAGCCTACCTTAAACATGCTCAGAACATTAGCCCACAGTTGGAAAAAAAATCATCTAACACAAATCCTATTTTAAAAGAGGCTGTTGAGTATCTCGTGTAACTTATTGAATAACCTACTGAAAGTGAAAAATAGAAAGGTTGCATGGGTACAGAACGGCCGTAAGTGTATTGGTTGTTTACCCTCACAATCGCGTGGCTGACGGGGGCGCTGTGACTTGCGGCCACTGCCCAGCATCAGGAGAGAGTATCATACTACATATCACCAGTCTGGGAAAAGATCAAAATTCAAAATGCAGAGCATGGTTTCTACTGAATGTGTATAGCTTTCCCACCATTCGTAAAGTCAAAAAAAATCGTAAGTTGAACCATTGTAAGTCAGAGTCTGTTTGTATGTTATTTTATCATCTTTATAAAAATACACACGAGAAATTTCTGCCTTTCACTGCAGATAATTTGTCCTTTTTTTGAGTAACTAGTTTGTTTCTCCTTCTGGTAATTGTAAATAATTTAATTCAGGCTTTCCAAATGCCCTTTGAGGTAAGTCTTTTCTGAATATTGTTAATAGGTGTTTTAGGGTAAAAAAAAAAAATCCCTTTCACTAAGAAGTCTGTTAACTTAAACAAGAAGTAAAGTTAATATAGGTTAGTTTTTTTCCAGGTTTTTCAAATCTTTACTATGTGAAATTTGAGCCTCCTAGAGAAGCGTATAATGTTTATTGAAAATAAAATTTTACCTGATTAAGGAATTCTCTCTTTTTCTCAGCATATCAACTTATATTGGTGAAACTGATTTCATTGATTATATTTCTCTTTAACCTAACTGCAAGAAAGTAGATAGCCTAAGTTATGGCCCCATATTAAGAAATGACTACATATGAATCCTGGCTCTGTATTTTTGTTGTTTCTTTGCTCAGAATTTCTCAAATATTTTCAACTTCATTTTCTTTATTTTGTTATGTACTTAAATACTTTTGATACAGTTTTCAAATAAAAATTTAAAAATTAATAATACAATAAATGTGTTGTTCTAACCAAGTTTTAATTATAGAACTTCTCTTATTTCTCATCACCTCTAGTCTTTGAGAATTCATGGCCATGTAGTAATAGTATATATAGATTTTGTTAAAGTGCAGTTTCATTGTTTGTAATATTGTGGAATTTGGTTTAATTTTTAGACTTTGCATAAACTGTGCCATTGAACCAAGTGGAGAAAAATTATCTCTCTCTAAATTATTTTTTGTATTATAATAAGATTCTGTAACAGGCAGGCATTATTAGGCCAACTGAATTCTCTTAAACATTTTCAGCTCATACAAGTTCACAAAATCAGCCTCAGGCACTAAAAAACTTAAAAGCCAGTCTGATAGTGTTTCTTACAAATATTCTTTGAATTTTATGACTTGCCTCCCACATGAGGCGTAGTAGTTTCAATGTTCTAATTAGTACTTGTGTATATTGTTATTACTTTGTCTCTTTAATCACATTATTAAGACTGTTATGGAGATTCCTTATAGAATCACACTTTATAATAGTGTTTCTAATTTGAATATGTCTTTTTTATGTTGTCTGATTCTGAAACATCATAAACTCTTTATGGGTCCTTTGATAGTAGTCACTTTCCTGCTTTATGCTTGATTAGAACATACAGTACTAAGTAATAAAGAAATTCCTGAAGTTTTAAAGTTTTAACATCAGGGGAAAAAAAATTGAACTTCCTTTCCCTTGTGTTTTTATGCGGGGACAAAAAAAGCAGGTATTTTTAAACCAGTACCATTCATTGAATGCTTTATTGGGATGTACACAAGGGATTCTGCTGAGTTGATATTTAACAGTATTGTTTTTCAAATTTAAACCTAAATTTCTGAGCCCTGATAGCCTTAGGATCTCCTCTGTAAATGTTAATCCTTAGTAAGCAAGCATATATTGTTTTAAAAAGAAATCCTTTATTTATGTGTTGATAGTCAAATAACACAATAGGGAGACGAAAAGCATGGTACCTTGCTAAAGATGCCTGAAAGGGATTCCAGCATCATGACAAGAGTTGTCATTTCTATAATTTCCCTTGAAGAGGGTAATAGTTTGAAGAACTGAAAATGAAAATAAATTGGTAAAAATATATTAGCTACTTTGACCCATATGGATTCCTTTTCCAATAGAGAGAGTTTTAGTCTCAGTTTAAACTTTCAAATATATAACCAATCAATTGGAACAGGCCTCATGCACAATGACATAGACCTAATAGATGCAAGAACATCTTTAAAGGCTAAGGTGCATTTCGTCTTAGTTTAATTTTGACTTTCCAGACATAAATACAAAAATCTCTTCTTTGCCATTGCTTCTTGCCTTTCTCTACTTTAACCTTCCAAATCCCTTATATTAAAATAATTTTAGGCACAGCAATGTGCCTCCCATTAACCAGACACACATCTGAAAATTCCATCATCCATCACCACTATAATCAGAATAGACATGCAGATTGATTTTTCTGACCATAGACCCTTCTAGAATAGAACTTATTTCTGTTTTCTCTCTGCTTCCTTGTATTGCTTTGTAATAGAGTTTGACATAGGGTTGCCAGATTTAGCAGATAAAAATATAGGGCACAATTAAAATTGCATTTCAGATAAACAACAAAAAATATTTTAGTTATGTCCCATGAAATATTTGGGGCACACATATTAAAATATATATTGGTTGTATATCTGAAATGCAAATTTAACTGGGCATCTAGTAAACCTTAGCATGGCACAGAGAGAGCACAAAATAACTCTTAGCTACTTCTGTTCTCAAGGTGGAAATGTATGAAAGTGAGTATAAATCTGCTGTAGGGTGCTTTCTAGTTTGCCAAGTTAGTTGGATTATTCTTGCCTCTTTGTTTCCACTTCCCTTATGTGATTTAGAATATAGTCCAAAGTCGCTTTAGTCTTAAAACTTAAATCTTAATATAGGACTTTTGACATCTAAGTCAATAACTTTCATTACATTTACTTATAGATCAGAGAATGATAGCCCTGGACCATATCAAAAATATTTCTGAATCTCACCCAGAAACATGCTGAACTATAGGAAAATGGACTGTGAAGTTATACAAGTGGTTGAAGAATGAGAGGGGCAAGGGCCACCAGAGAGCACACAGCTGGAGAGGAGGGAAGACACAGATAATCACCAGGGAGCAACTTGGAAAAATAAGACAACTAGTTAGCATCAGTGAGAGCACAGAAACCACCTAGAGATGTGGTTTCTAAGTGTGGATTTATGTTCATTTACACAGGTGACAAAGTCTGTGAAAAAAGCAGGTTGGTGGTACAGTGGAGAAGTTAAGATGACAAATCACACATCCATGGCCCAACCTTAAGAGATTCAGTTTTAGTATATCTAGTAGGACAGGTATAATTTTTAGAAGCTCCAAAAGCAATTCAGTTGTGTAATTGTGGTTGAAATCTCTGGAAATATCTACTTTTGTTTAGTGTATTTTAATAGTATATTCTTTTCCCCAGTGTGTCATTTTTATTTAAGAATCCTTATTTAATGATTATATTATACATTCCATAGATGTAGAATTTTAATTTATATGTACATACACACACTATATACACACACACATATATATATACATATATATAATAAAGTTTTGTTATTTACAAAACTTTATTTTCCTCAATCTGTAGTTTCAGGAAGAATTTATTTGTGCCAGTATCTTTTTCCAAGTATTCTCCTTAGATAGGATGCACAAATGAAATATGCTTTGAGTTCTTGCATATAGCCTGGTAGGTTTTTTCACAATGACAGGTAAATATTATCTTGACTGTTAACTGACTGGCTGTACAGTTTAGATTTCTGACCCTTTCTCTCATTAGTTAGTAGATGCCACTCTATTCTCATTTAGCTCCCAGAGTCAGAGAGAGAGTACAAAATTTTAATGCAAATTTCCTTGTTAGCAAGTTTTTCTTTCTGCCTAAGGGGCTGTGGGAAAATCCCTTTACAGTTAGATTGCAGAATTGTGAAATGTTGCATTCTAACAAGGTTTTAAATGTTTTTTGTTGAATCGGGAGTACGTATCACTGTATAAGTGGTCTATTAGGTAATATTTATATACCCAAACCATCAAAGAAAATTCTATTTTATCTATAATATACTGTAGAGTTTATAATAAATGTTCAATGAGAAGATTGACTTTCTTCCTAGAAGGCCAGCTGGCCATTGAGAATAGTCCACACATGGTTACACCTAACTTGGGAAATTTACCATTGTTCATAGTCTGAGTCTTGAGACTGAGAAAATTGTTTCTGTTGCTGACCCAAAGTTGACCATGCCCCAGACACTGCTTCAGTTTGAGAAGTTCATAAAGCATGAAATATATAAAATAGAATATAAAAGTATTAATTTAGGGGCTTCCCTGGTGGCGCAGTGGTTGAGAGTCCGCCTGCCGATGCAGGGGACACGGGTTCGTGCCCCGGTCTGGGAAGATCCCACATGCCGCGGAGCGGCTGGGCCCGTAAGCCATGGCCACTGAGCCTGCGCGTCCGGAGCCTGTGTTCCGCAACGGAAGAGGCCACAACAGTGAGAGGCCCGCGTGCCGCAAAAAAAAAAAAAAAAAGTATTAATTTATAATGAGTGGTAGAATGAATGGGAACACAAGACACTGAAATGAGTTTAGCTATTATATTCTGCTCTCTGTAGCCAGACCACACTTAAAGCTACATTATCTAACAGTGATAGAATGAGCACTCATTCATTTAGGAATGAAAAATATTATTTACTGAAGGTCTACCACGTGCCAGCTACTGTACCAGGTATTGGAGATACAGCATTAAATGAGATAGACATAATTATTGACATCAGTAAGCTCATATTCTAGTTGGAAATACAGATACTTTATGAACAACCAATAAATAGTTGCATGTCATATGACTGGGACCAAGAGATTTATGGTTTTCAGAGAGCATAGAATATGGGGACATACTGTAGTTCAGAGTTGAAAGGAAGTATGTCCTGAGAAGATGATGTACAAGCTAAGATCTGAACATGGTTAATTAGGTGAAGAGGTTAGAGGAAGCACATTCAGGATAGAAGACTGCTTGTGTGCTGACCACAAGGTAGGGAAGAACTTTATTTTCAAATCACTGAATGAAGGCCCCTATGCCTGAAGGTAGAAAACAAGGGAGACAGTGGTCAGAGATGAGATAGAAATACAGAAAAAAGTGCAAATCATGCAGGTACTTCTAGGCAATATAGATGTTATTCTCAGGGCAATAGAAAGCTATCGAGCAGACTTTAGCTAAAGAATAATATAACCTGACTTGCATTTAAAAACAAAAACAAAAACATTTAGTGCTGGATGGAGAGTGAACAGGGCAGGGGCAAAAATGCAGTAAAAGAGAAAGTGAGTTAGGAGATATATAGGCTCCAGACTGAGCAGCAGCAACTGGTCTCCTGTTGACCAGCAGGAGCACTGAGCCCTGATTAGGTGAAAACACAAGCAAGATGACTGGCCAGAGACAACCCAGAAAAGCAACTTCCCCCATATAAGCCGACCCTATTGTGTACAGCTCACTCCAAGTTCGCCTGTGTGCTCTTTGACATGTACTTTGCCTCTGATAAGTGCTGTCTCTATTTCACAATCTTGGTCTCCCTGCTGAATTATTTCTTCAAAGAAGGCAAAGGACCAAGGTCCTTCTTACAGCCATTCCACCTCCAGAATCAAAGGAAGACTGTATAAGTTGAAGTAGAGTTCTATCAAAAGAGATGAAGAGAAATGAAAACCCTTTAGATATGTTCAGAGACAGAAATCACAGAATTTGGTAATAGGTTGGATATGAGAACTAAATAAAAAATAAATAAAATACAGAAGTTAGTAGTAATTAGTTTGAGCAAGTGGATATACCTTTGGTGAAGGGCAGATGAGAAGTTTGAATCCTTTAGCTATTGGTTTTTCTCACCAGAATGTGAAGGTAAGTAAGAGTTGGGTGTGCAGAATAGGTACTTGGTTTGAAAGTGGAAAAGCAGAGAATGAAATATTTGATGTAGTGAGTGTGTGTGTGGGGGGGAAGCTTACAAGAGAATTTCATTACATTTCAGGAAAATATTGAATGCCCATTTGAGGATTGTAATCAAGAACACATAATAATTCCACAATTTACTATTTTCAGACTTTCTTCACCAGGCAAAGAAGAGGATCTTTTAGCTTAATCTGAGATGACTATTACAGGCAGATAGATGTGTGCTAAGTAGAGAGAAACAAGGGATTTGAAGCTATAGGTAAAGGGAATGATTAAGATAAATATCTGCATAAGTTATAATGCCATTTTACCTGCTGTAAACAGTGGAATGAATTTCAATGACTTAATTAAGATAGAATATGTCACAAAAGAGTCTAACACAGTCAGTCAAGAGTTGATATAACTATTCTGTAGTTATATTTTCTGTTTCTTTGCTATGCCAACCTCAATATCAATTTCTGTGTCTTGTTCTGGCCTTCTAGCCAGAAGTAAGGGGAGAAAATAGGGGAAACCTTTCACTTTCAGTCAGAACTTGAGCTCAGTGCTCCTGTCCATATAGCACTGGACACATCGTATTTATACGGCCGCATCTAGCTGCAAGAGAGCTTAGAATCTATAATCTTTTTTCTGATTGTTTGTATATCTAAGTATTACTATTACTAGAAAGAAGGAGTATTACTATTACTAGAAGTTTCTGCCCCAAGTACGCTGGAGTTTATGTTCTGAAAACGGAAGAAAGAAGAAGAGGTTATGTAGTTAACAGCTCTTTCATGTATTCGTCTCACTTTTCCTTAACAAAAAGTATTCAGCAAAACAACGTGAATTTCAAGTGTAAAGACTGTCAGTAAAGGGTTAGCTCAGTGGGCTTGGGATACTCAACACTGCACATTCCAAAGAAAGGAATTACTATTTATAAAAAAATGTTTATTTTGAAACCAAAGAGAGTTTGGCAAATTCAAAGTAAATGTCAACATTGATATATTGTGATAAGTTTTTTAAATCAGATCTTTGTTTAGTTTTCTCCTGGAATATGTACTTATGTACCTTGCTTGACCTTATTAGTGTTTATACTTTATTTAACAATAAAACCATGGATTAATCTCTAATAGAACTAAATTGTTACAGAATGATCTAGACTCAAAGGTTAATGAAAATATAAATAGTATTGTTTGTGTTACATGGAGATTAAAGGAATTGTAAATCCTATTAATCCTTCTTTGTTCAGAAATTATTGACCAGATAGACAATAATCTCTTAGCTTTATTTGTCAATTTAGATGAAGTGCTTGAATACTGTCTTGAGCTAAAAATTCTTCTTCATTATTTTAGAAATTTAAAGAAACAAAAATAATTTTTTAATGAAAAAGAACAGATACACAGAGAAAACGTTATAAAATTATATGTATAAATCTATATGTAAACATAAATTTATGTACACACATATATATGACATAAAAAGCAAAATATTTGGACATAAAATATTTGGATCCAAAACTAAGAAGTTCTGTCAAAAATATGAATTTATGAACATAATAATAAATCAGAACACCCTAGTTTTTCATATACACAATAATAAGAGTTTACCTATATTATAAGAATCTGTATTAAGACTATTAAGCTTTGAAGCTTTCTTCAGCCTACTCTAATCAAGTAAACAGAAAATAATATGTAGGTGACATGACATGTTGTCATGAAATTAATACAAACTTGAGGTGAAGGTCTTGGGTTTGTATTCTAGGGCTTTTCACTACCAGCTGTATAACTTTGGTTGTGTTTTAAAACCTCAACACATTTTTAATTTCTCATTTGTAAAATTGCATTATAAAAAGCACCATATATTCTTGTTGTAGGGACTGATTTATCATTGTATCAGACCCTCAATGAATACTAGTTGAATCTGAATCTGTTGAATAAGAACTGTCCTATATTTCCTGAATGCCCACTTCATCTTTAGAGTGAAGCCCTGGTTTTACTACTTTTGATGCTTCTCAGCATGTATCATGATATGCTTCTCAGTGTTATGTTAACTTGTTGGATTCTGTGCTTTAAATCTCATTCAGCTATTCATAAATTCACATATAATATAAAATGATTAACTCTCTTCAGATCCATTTCTATCACATACCCCTGAAAGTAACATTTACTTAACTTCATCTGTCATTAGAAACTCTGTCCTGTTATTTAATTGAGACACAGCATAACACTTAGTAGTTGAATTTATAAGTAGAAATGAGCTCACATCTTATACTTTTAAAGACATTGAGCCATGCTGTAGACTATGATAATATTTATTTAACTTATGATGAAGGATGAAGCTAAAAACATAGGTGAACACTAATATAGTCTATAATTTTATTGTGCCATATGGTAGACTTCTATTAGCTCTAACTGAGGGATGAATTAATCAGGAATATTTCATGTGCAAATAACAGAAATCCAACTTAGTCTTGATTAAGCTGAAGAAGAAATTATTATGGTCATTAACTGGCAAGTTCACAAAAATATCATTACTAATAAGTGACAAATATTAGAGAGAATTCTAATTGGTCTAATCACTGTGTCTAAAAAAAATGGGTTGCTTGATTGGCCAGACTAGGTTATGTGCTATTCCTTTTGTGGCTCTATTTACTGAACAGAATATATAAAGAAGGGAAGAAAAAGCATACTCCCAATTGAATGCAGGATGAAAAATAAATGTTTTCTCTTTATGAGGAAATCACTTGTCCTGCAATATTTCATTGATGTTGAATAAATAGCACATGGCATCATATTGGAAATATTATTCTTTGGAAATAGAGTAATAAGCTCCCATATTATTACTGTATTACTTTTCTATTGCTGCCTCAACAAATTACAACACATGTAGTGTTTTAAACAACATAAAGGTATTCTCTGACGGTTTTTTAGTACAGAAGTCTGAAATGGCATGGCTGGTTTCTCAGTGCAGGTCCTCATCAGACGAAAATCAAAATTTTGGGGCTTCCCTGGTGGCACAGTGGTTGAGAGTCCGCCTGCCGCTGCACGGGACACAGGTTCGTGCCCCGGTCCGGGAAGATCCCACATGCCATGGAGTGGCTGGGCCCGTGAGCCATGGCCGCTGAGCCTGCGCGTCCGGAGCCTGTGCTCCGCAGCGGGAGAGGCCACAACAGTGAGAGGACCGCGTACCGCAAAAAAAAAAAAATTTGGCCAGGGCTGTAGTTCTCCCATGACATTCAGGGTATTCTTCCAAGCTCACAGTTTTATGCCAAATGTGTTTATGTATTTTCTTCCCACACTTTCAATGTGTTTCCTTCTATTATACCCTCCTGGCAACCCACCGTTCAGAACGCATTCTAATGCAAATATAATTATATCATATCTTTGCCTCAAAGTAACCATTTGATGCCAATGGCCTTTAAGATAAAACTTATGCTGCCTGACTCAGTATACAAGATCATTAATAATCCAACTTTTGGTTATTTCTCCAGCATTGCATCCTGCTAATCTCACCAGTGATACCCTTTGCTCAGGTATCTGCTAGTGCCACTGCTTGCTGGTGCTGAAAGGCTCTCTTACTATTCACTGTTTGTACATGGATTCTGGGACTGAATATAATTCCTTCCCTTCATATGAGTGATTTCCACATGGCCTTGAAATCTTACGTCAAAACATCATTTCGCCAGGACACTTTCTGGACTACCCGGTTGAATTTATAGACCTATCATCTATGCTCCTATTAAAGAGTTAAAGAATTACTTATTATCATAGATGTATCCACTCAATTACTAATAAAGATACATCTATCAGTCTCTCTCTCTCTCTTTTTTTTTTTTTTTTTGCGGTACGCGGTCCTCTCATTGTTGTGGCCCCTCCCGCTGCGGAGCACAGGCTCCGGACGCGCAGGCTCAGCGGCCATGGCTCACGGGCCCAGCCGCTCCGCGGCATGTGGGCTCCTCCTGGACCGGGGCATGAACCCGTGTCCCCTGCATCAACAGGCGGACTCTCAACCACTGCGCCACTAGGGAAGACCTATCAGTCTCTCTTGTTGCCCCCTATGTTACCACTACATATGATAATTCTTTTCTCTAGTACTTAGTCCATAGTATGTATGTAATAAATATTGATTGAATGAATGTAAAAAAAAGTGAATTTATGCATCAGCATACCCATTCCCTATAGACAAAATCTTGCAGAGCCGAATTAAATGTTTTTGGTAAGAAAGATGTGACAGGATGAATAATGCTGTCAATCACCGCCCCCCCCCACCCCCGCCAAAAGGTAGCTACATTCTAATCACCAAAATCTTAAATGGAAAAACGAACTTTGCAGGTGTGATTAAGTTATGGCTCTTGAGGTGAAGAGATTCTCCTGGATTATCCAATTGGGCTTAATGTACTCAGAAGAGTCTTATAAGCGGGAGATTCAAAGAAGAAAAAAATGGGACAATGGAATTAGAGATTAGAGTGATGTACTTTGAAGATGACAGAAGGAACCACGAGGTGAGGAAATGGAGTCAGCCTCTAGAAGGTGGAAAAGGCATGAACTTCTAGGTTCATTCATTAGAAGTGAACTTAGAACTTCTAGGTTCATTCATCAGAAAAATATCAGTTCATTGAATTCTGAACACTTGGTTGAAGATCACAGTTACATGCAACCAATTTAGTTGTTTTGAGCCAAATCAAATTAAGTTAGAGCCTAAGAAGGTAATATCCAAATTATATGTCAAGTCGTATACTCAGTTCTGTACTTAATAATTAAGCCTCTACCTTTACTATCTTAATTTCTACTGTCCTTAAAGGTGAAGCAACACTTTACCTGCCCCCTTTCTAATCTTCCCTTATGTGCCACACTGGGGCTGTTGCCTATGTTCCAGACATTCTCGTGGGTGATTTACATACACTCTACCATGTAATCTTCACGAAACTCTAGTCAGATATATATTGTTTTGTGTGTGTGTGTTAGTTTCTGCTTTATAACAAAGTGAATCAGTTATACATACACATATGTTCCCATATCTCTTCCCTCTTGCATCTCCCTCCCTCCCACCCTCCCTATCCCACCCCTCTAGGTGGTCACAAAGCACCGAGCTGATCTCCCTGTGCTATGCGGCTGCTTCCCACTAGCTATCTATTTTAAGTTTGGTAGTGTATATATGTCCATGCCACTCTCTCGCTTTGTCACAGCTTACACTTCCCCCTCCCCATATCCTCAAGTCCATTCTCTAGTAGGTCTGTGTCTTTATTCCTGTCTTACCCCTAGGTTCTTCATGACATTATTTTTTCTTAAATTCCATATATATGTGTTAGCATATGGTATTTGTCTTTCTATTTCTGACTTATTTCACTCTGTATGACACACTCTAGGTCCATCCACCTCATTACAAATAGCTCAATTTCGTTTCTTTTTATGGCTGAGTAATATTGCATTCTATATATGTGCCACATCTTCTTTATCCATTCATCTCTCACTGGATACTTAGGTTGCTTCCATGTCCTGGCTATTGTAAATAGAGCTGCAATGAACATTTTAGTACATGACTCTTTTTGAATTATGGTTTTCTCAGGGTATATGCCCAGTAGTGGGATTGCTGGGTCGTATGGTAATTTTATTTGTAGTTTTTTTAAGGAAGCTACATACTGTGCTCCATAGTGGCTGTATCAGTTCACATTCCCACCAACAGTGCAAGAGTGTTCCCTTTTCTCAACACCCTCTCCAGCATTTATTGTTTATAGAATTTTTGATGATGGCCATTCTGATTGGTGTGAGATGATATCTCATTGTAGTTTTGATTTGCATTTCTCTAATGATTAATGATGTTGAGCATTCTTTCATGTGTTTCTTGTCTGTCTGTATATCTTCTTTGGAGAAGTGTCTGTTTAGGTCTTCTGCCCATTTTTGGATTGGGTTGTTTGTTTCTTTGTTATTGAGCTACATGAGCTCTTATAAATTTTGGAGATTAATCCTTTGTCAGTTGCTTCATTTGCAAATATTTTCTCCCATTCTGAGGGTTGTCTTTTGGAATTGTTTGTGGTTTCCTTTGCTGTGCAAAAGCTTTTAAGTTTCATTAGGTCCCATTTGTTTATTTTTGTTTTTATTTCCATTTCTCTGGGAGGTGGTTCAAAAGGACCTTGCTGTGATTTATGTCATAGAGTGTTCTGCCTATGTTTTCCTCTAAGAGTTTGATAGTGTCTGGCCTTACATTTAGGTCTTTAATCAATTTTGAGTTTATTTTTGTGTATGGTGTTAGGGAGTGATCTATTCTCATACTTTTACATGTAAATGTCCAGTTTTCCCAGCACCACTTATTGAAGAGGCTGTCCTTTCTCCACTGTACATTCCTGCCTCCTTTATCAAAGATACGGTGACCATATGTGCGTGGGTTTATCTCTGGGCTTTCTATCCTGTTCCATTGATCTATCTTTCTGTTTTTGTGCCAGTACCATACTGTCTTGATTACTGTAGCTTTGTAGTATAGCCTGAAGTCAGGGAGCCTGATTCCTCCAGCTCCGTTTTTCGTTCTCAAGATTGCTTTGGCTATTCAGGGTCTTTTGTGTTTCCATACAAATTGTGAAATTTTTTCTTCTAGTTCTGTAAAAAATGCCATTGGTAGTTTGATAAGGATTGCATTGAATCTGTAGATTGCTTTGGGTAGTAGAGTCATTTTCTCAATGTTGATTCTTTCAATCCAAGAACATGGTATATCTCTCCATCTATTTGTATCATCTTAAATTTCTTTCATCAGACTCATAATTTTCTGCATACAGGTCTTTTGTCTCCTTAGGTAGGTTTATTCCTAGATATTTTATTCTTTTTGTTGCAATGGTAAATGGGAGTGTTTTCTTGATTTCACTTTCAGATTTTTCATCATTAGTGTATAAGAATGCCAGAGATTTCTGTGCATTAATTTTGTATCCTGCTACTTTACCAAATTCATTGATTAGCTCCAGTAGTTTTCTGGTAGCATCTTTAGGATTCTCTATGTATAGTATCATGTCATCTGCAAACAGTGACAGCTTTACTTCTTCTTTTCCGATTTGGATTCCTTTTTTTTCCTTTTCTTCTCTGATTGCTGTGGCTAAAATTTCCAAAACTATGTTGAATAATAGTGGTGAGAGTGGACAACCTTGTCTTGTTCTTGATCTTAGTGGAAATGCTTTCAGTTTTTCACCATTGACAACGATGTTGGCTGTGGGTTTGTCATGTATGGCCTTTTTTATGTTGAGGAAAGTTCCCTCTATGCCTACTTTCTGGAGGGTTTTTATCATAAATGGGTGTTGAATTTTGTTAAAAGCTTTCTCTGCATCTATTGTGATAATCATATGTTTTTTCTCCTTCAATTTGTAAATATGACGTATCACATTAATTGATTTGCATATATTGAAGAATCCTTGCATTCCTGAAATAAACCCCACTTGATCATGGTGTATAATCTTTTTAATGTGCTGTTGGATTCTGTTTGCTAGTGTTTTGTTGAGGATTTTTGCATCTATGTTCATCAGTGATATTGGCCTGTAGTTTTCTTTCTTTGTGACCTCCTTGTCTGGTTTTGGTATCAGGGTGATGGTGGCCTGGTAGAATGAGTTTGGGAGTGTTCCTCCCTCTGCTATAATTTGGAAGAGTTTGAGGATAGGTGTTAGCTCTTCTCTAAATGTTTGATAGAATTCACCTGTGAAGCCATCTGGTCCTGGGCTTTTGTTTGTTGAAAGATTTTTAATCATAGTTTCAATTTCAGTGCTTGAGATTGGTCTGTTCATATTTTCTATTTCTTCCTGATTCAGTCTTGGCAGGTTGTGCATTTCTAAGAATGTGTCCATTTCTTCCAGGTTGTCCATTGTATTGGCGTAGGGTTGCTTGTAGTAATTTCTCATGATCTTTTGTATTTCTGCAGTGTCAGTTGTTACTTCTCCTTTTTCATTTCTAATTCTATTGATTTGAGTCTTCTCCCTTTTTTTCTTGATTAGTCTGGCTAATGGTTTATCAATTTTGTTTATCTTCTCAAAGAACCAGCTTTTAGTTTTATTGATCTTTGCTATTGTTTCCTTCATTCCTTTTTGATCTGATTTTTATGATTTCTTTCCTTCTGCTAACCTTGGGTTTCTTTTCTTCTTCTTTCTCTAATTGTTTTAGGTGCAAGGTTAGGTTGTTTATTCTAGATGTTTCCTGTTTCTTAAGGTGGGATTGTATTGCTATAAACTTCCCTATTAGAACTGCTTTTGCTGCATCTCATAGATTTTGGGTCATCATGTCTCCATTGTCATTTGTTTCTAGGTATTTTTTTATTTCCTCTTTGATTTCTTCAGTGGTCATTTCGTTATTAAGTAGTGTATTGTTTAGCCTCCATGTCTTTGTATTTTCTACAGATCTTTTCCTGTAATTGATATCTAGTCTCATACGGTTGTTGTCGGAAAAGATATTGATACAATTTCAATTTTCTTAAATTTACCAAGGCTTGATTCATGACCCAACATATGATCTATCCTGGAGAATGTTCCATGAGCACTTGAGAAAAATATGTATTCTGTTGTTTTGGGATGGAATGTCCTATAAATATCAATTAAGTCCACCTTGTTTAATGTATCATATAAAGCTTGTGTTTCCTTATTTATTTTGATTTTGGATGATCTGTCCATTGGTGAAAGTGGGGTGTTAAAGCACCCTACTATGAATGTGTTACTGTTGATTTCCCTTTTTATGGTTGTTAGTATTTGCCTTATGTATTGAGGTGCTCCTATGTTGGGTGCGTAAACATTTACAATTGTTATATCTTCTTCTTGGATCGATCCCTTGATCATTATGCAGTGTCCTTCTTTGTCTCTTCTAATAGTCTTTATTTGAAAGTCTATTTTGTCTGATATGAGAATTGCTACTCCCGCTTTCTTTTGGTTTCCATTTGCATGGAATATCTTTTTCCATCCCCTTACTTTCAGTCTGTATGTGTCTCTAGGTCTGAAGTGGGTCTCTTGTAGACAGCAAATATATGGGTCTTGTTTTTGTATCCATTCAGCCAATCTGTGTCTTTTGGTGGGAGCATTTAGTCCATTTACATTTAAGGTAATTATCGATATGTGTGTTCCTATTCCCATTTTCTTAATTGTTTTGGGTTCGTTATTGTAGGTCTTTTCCTTCTCTTGTGTTTTTTGCCTAGAGAAGTTCCTTTAGCATTTGTTGTAAAGCTGGTTTGGTGGTGCCGAACTCTCTCAGCCTTTGCTTGTCTGTAAGGGTTTTAATTTCTCCATCAAATCTGAATGAGAATCTTGCTGGGTAAAGTAATCTTGGTTGTAGATTTTTCTCCTTCATCACTTTAAGTATGTCCTGTCACTCTCTTTTGGCTTGCTGAGTTTCTGCTGAAAGATAAGCTGTTAACCTTATGGGGATTCCTTTGTGTGTTATTTGTTGTTTTTCCCTTGCTGCTTTTAATATGTTTTCTTTGTATTTAATTTTTGACAGTGTGATTAATATGTGTCTTGGCATATTTCTCCTTGGATTTATCCTGTATGGGACTCTCTGTGCTTCCTGGATTTGATTAACTATTTCCTTTCCCATATTAGGGAAGTCTTCAACTATAATCTCTTCAAATATTTTCTCAGTCCCTTTCTTTTTCTCTTGTTCTTCTGGAACCCCTATAATTCAAATGTTGGTGCATTTAATATTGTCCCAGAGGTCTCTGAGACTGTCCTCAGTTCTTTTTATTCTTTTTACTTTATTCTGCTCTGCAGTAGTTATTTCCACTATTTTATCTTCCAGGTCACTTATCCGTTCTTCTGCCTCAGTTATTCTGCTATTGATCCCATCTAGAGTATTTTAAATTTCATTTATTGTGTTGTTCATTGTTGCTTGTTTCAACTTTAGTTCTTCTAGGTCCTTGTTAAATGTTTCTTGCATTTTCTCTATTCTATTTCCAAGATTTTGGAATACCTTTACTACCATTGTTCTGAATTCTTTTCAGGTAGACTGCCTATTTCCTCTTTATTTGTTAGGTCTGTGGGTTTTTATCTTGCTCCTTCATCTGCTGTGTGTTTTTCTGTCTTCTCATTTTGCTTATCTTACTGTGTTTGGGGTCTCCTTTTTGCAGGCTGCATTTCCGTAGTTCCCATTGTTTTTGGTGTCTGTCCCCAATGCCTAAAGTTGGTTCAGTGGGTTGTGTAGGCTTCCTGGTGGAGGGAACTAGTACTTGTATTCTGGTGGATGAGGCTGGATCTTGTCTTTCTGAGGGGCAGGTCCACGTCTGGTGGTGCGTTTTGGGGTGTCTGTTGACTTATTATGATTTTAGGCAGCCTCTCTGGTAATGGGTGGGGTTGTGTTCCTGTCTTGCATTGTTTGGCATAGGGTATCCAGCACTGTAGCTTGCTGGTCGTTGAGTGAAGCTGGGTGCTGGTGTTGAGATGGAGATCTCTGGGAGATTTTTGCCATTTTATATTATGTGGAGCTGGGAAGTCTCTTGTGGACCAGTGTCCTGAAGTTGGCTCTCCCACCTCAGAGGCACAGCACTGACTCCTGGCTGTAACACCTTTCATCCACATGGCTCATAATAAAAGGGAGAAAAATTAAGAAGGAAAGAAAGAAAGAAAGAAAGAAAGAAAGAAAGAAAGAAAGAAAGAAAGAAAGAAAGAAAGAAAGAAAGAAAGAAAGAAAGAAAGAAGGAAGGAAGGAAGGAAGGAAGGAAGGAAGGAAGGAAGGAAGGAAGGAAAGAGAGAGAAAGAAAGAAAGAATGAATGAAAGAAAGAAGGGAGGGAGGGTGGAGGAAGGAAGGAAAGAAGGAAGGAGGGAAGGAAGGAAAGAAAGAAAGAAAGAAGATAAAATAAAATAAAGTAAAATAAAATAAAGTTATCAAAATAAAAAATAATTATTAAAAAAAATTTTTTTAAGAAAAAACAAACAAACAAAAATGGACAGATAGAACCCTAGGACAAATGGTGGAAGCAAAGCTATACAGACAAAATCTCACACAGAAGCATACACATACACACTCACAAAAAGAGGAGAAGGGGAAAAAATCATAAGTCTTGCTCTCAAAGTCCACCTCCTCAATTTGGGATGATTCGTTGTCTATTCATGTATTCCACAGATGCAAGGTACACCAAGTTGATTGTGGAGATTTAATCCACTGCTCCTGAGGCTGCTGGGCGAGATTTTCCTTTCTCTTTGTTCGCACAGCTCCCTGGGCTCAGCTTTGGATTTGGCCCTGCCTCTGCGTGTAAGTCGCCAGAGGGCATCTGTTCTTCGCTCAGACAGGACAGGGTTAAAGGAGCAGCTGACTCGGGGACTCTAGCACACTCAGGCCGGGGGGGAGGGAGGGGCACGGAGTGCGGGGCGGGCCTGTGGTGGCAGAGGCCAGCGTGACATTGCACCAGCCTGAGGCACGCTGTGCGTTCTCCCGGGGAAGTTGTCCCTGGATCCCGGGACCCTGGCAGTGGCAGGCTGTACAGGCTCCCCGGAAGGGGTGTGTGGAGAGTGACCTGTGCTTGCACACAGGCTTCTTGGTGGCGGCAGCATCGGCCTTAGCGTCTCATGACTGTCTCTGGGATCCGTGCTTTTAGCCGTGGCTCGCACCCATCTCTGGAGCTCCTTTAAGCAGCGCTCTTAATCCCCCCTCCTCGCACACCAGGAAACAAAGAGGGAAGAAAAAGTCTCTTGCCTCTTTGGCAGGTCCAGACTTTTCCCCGGACTGCCTCGTGGCTAGTCATGGTGCACTAACCCCCTGCACGCTGTGTTCACGCCACCAACACCAGTCCTCTCCCTGCGCTCTGACCGAAGCCTGAGCCTCAGCCCCCAGCCCCACCTGCCACAGCAGGTGAGCAGACAAGCCTCTCGGGCTGGTGAGCGCTGGTCGGCACTGATCCTCTGTGCAGAAATCTCTCCGCTTTGCCCTCTGCACCCCTGTTGCTGCGCTCTCCTCCACGTCTCTGAAGATTCCTCCCCCCGCCACCAACAGTCTCCACCCACGAAGGGGCTTCTAGTGTGTGGAAACCTTTTCTCCTTCACGGCTCCCTCCCACTGGTGTAGGTCCTGTCCCCATTCTTTTGTCTCTGTTTATTCTTTTTTCTTTTGCCCTACCCAGGTACGTAGGGAGTTTCTTGCCTTTTGGGAGGTCTGAGGTCTTCTGCCAATGTTGGGTAGGTGTTCTGTGGGAGTTGTTCCACGTGTAGATATATTTCTGATGTATCTGTGGGGAGGAAGGTGATCTCCGCGTCTTACTCTTCTGCCATCTTCCCCCTAGTCAGATACATATTGTTCCACCCTTTTCTAGATGAGAAAATCAGGCTCTAGTGAGGTAAAGTAACTTATTCAAGACCCTGAAGTTAGTACCTGGTGAAGGTAGGATTCTTATTTCTTTCTATGTAATTCTAGAAGCATGATCTGGGCTATACAATACTGTGGCTGAGAGCTCTCAAAATTCTCCCAGTCCTCTGAGCACTCTGTTGGGAAAGGCAGTGTCCTGTACACAATCTTTTGATTCCCACTCAGTCAAAAAAGAATAGGCCCTGGGCCTGAAACATTTTCTTACCAAGAGGTAAAGAACCCACACAGCCAGCGCCAGGCTGATCACCTTTCCTTGTTCAAGCTCAGTGAGTCCTCTTTTGTCTTTGGTTAAGGTATGTGCATCATAGGTCACCCGACCAACCCCACCGTCATTTCTGTTTTCTGTGGGGAGGGAACAGATTCCTTCCACTGTAGCCCAAGAGAGGTACATGTAGACCAATTGTCCTGTGGTGGCCACAGGGAGCAACCCACTGGTCATGGGTTGCCAACTGTTGCAACTGCTTTTTCTCTGTCTGTTCTCTGCATCAATAAAGTATTGTTCCACTGAGTGCTTGACTGAAATGTTTTCCTTGGCAACTTTGATACCAAGATGTAGTGGGCAGAAGGGTTTGGAGACATCCCCCAGGATTGGTGACCAGTGCACAGTACTCTGTTTGACACACTCTTAGTCTTAGAGGACATCTGAGGAGGCTTAATACAGTGGTTTGGGATTTAACATTGCTACCGCATTTCAACTGTCTCCTGAAGGACACAGTTCTAAGACTTCCTTGGTTGATTAAGCTTCTGCTCTTTTCCCTGGAGCTTTAATCCCAATCAGAGTAGTCTTTAGCAACCGAGCCCCTCTAGGCCCTACCTGTTCCCATATTTCGACATTTCCTTCTCCCTTTTGTCACTGTCATCCTGCTTTCTGGACACCAAATGCCCATATATGGGCTATCTGAAAGTCAGAATATTCCCTGACTGAAAAGTGCAAGTCAATTTTTTCATCTCTTCTCAGATACTTGTTAAGTTACCTTATTGCCTCACAGTAGATCTACTGACTCTTGACCTACATTATCTGCCTCTTTGTTCTTTGGATTCAATTTTTTGCCATAAGGCTGAGATTTCTTGTAGATTTTTTTTTTTTTTTTGCGGTACACGGGCCTCTTACTGTTGTGGCCTCCCCCATTGTGGAGCACAGGCTCCGGATGCGCAGGCTCAGCGGCCATGGCTCACGGGCCCAGCCACTCCACGGCATGTGGGATCCTCCTGGACTGGGGCACGAACCCATGTACCCTGCATCAGCAGGCGGACTCTCAACCACTGCACCACCAGGGAAGCCCTCTTGTAGTTTTTAGTTGGCAAGACCCTCTGCAGGAGCCTGACAGACCTTCATGTCTCTGTACTTTATTAGCAAATGTACAAAATTATCTGGTGTGTTCAGCAACGCTGGCCATTTGAAAGGTGTGACATACTTGTGAAAAGGTCTATCAGTTTCTGAAATCAAAAGCAGTACTCATTTATGGAATGGGTCAGAAAAAGGTTTTGTTTGTTTGTTCATCTTAGCAGCAGGTATGAAACTTCTTCACAGGGTGAGGCCTAGCTTAGTTGAATCTTCTTTGCAAAGATTAACTGCAGTAGAATATCAGGTCTTAAGAGGGCCTAGAATTTCTGTGCATAAATCAAGGAAAGACTTATTTTGCTGCCTCAGAGAAAAGGGAGAGAGATAGAAAAATAGGACTTGGAGACACAAGATAGTGGAATGCTGCAAATGACATAGACTCCTTCCTAATAACATCTAAATCTTCAATAAATTCCAAAACTTATTAGATATTTCGTGAGAGAGGACTTTTTTAAGACATGACTGAAAGTGTTGATCTCTGAATTTAGGTCAGTGTGGAAAAGAAATGAAATGAGAATATAGAACAAGTAACTAGTTGACTGTGAGGAAACAGCTGTCATGAAATCACTGTGTCTGGACTCTCAAAAATTGTGAATTTGGAGATTGTCAAGTTTTTACAATTTCCACATGGCCAGGGAACCCAAGCTAACTCTGAATTACATGTAGAGGAGTAGGTCATTTTCAAATAGCAGCCACACTTAGGAAGGACCATGATATCCCTGAAAAACAGTGTCTATAACACATGTTGTTCAACTATTTACAAGTATATAGATAATAAAATAGATCCTATAGTGCTAGGAATAGATTTATGCATGCATGCCACCACACAAAAACAGGCAAGTAAAATGTTTTTTCGTTTATACAAAAGGCAAGTATTTATGTCATAAGGCATGATTTCAGAAAGGATGGGGAAGATATTTCAGAAAAACAAAACAGCACCACCTTATAAATAGAACACATGGAATTCTTCACTAACCCTTGTGTAATGTTTACTATGTATCAGTCACTTTTTAAACCACTTCTAAACTATTAACTCATTGAATCTAGAAGTAATTTGAATTAAGCATAATCTTACAGATAAGGAAAATAAGGCACAAAGAGATGAAAATCTTGTTCAAGTCTCAGAGCTGGTAACTGACAGGATTTAAAGGCAGGATTTAAACCCAAGCCATCTGACTCAGAGTCACAGTTTAAACGCTGTGTATAGGCTTTGGAGAAGTAAATGAAGAGTTATTGGTTATGTATACAGATGGCAGTTTTGAAAGGATGTGGCATAGTAATAAGTATGTGTATGAGTTATTGCTGATTTAAAGGATGAGCTTGCCCCAGAAAATAAAAGCAAAAGGGATGATAGCTCCTTAAAATTTTTACTCTTCTGTGTCTCTCTTTGTATATTTGCCAATCTCTGGCTCTGTTCAGAGAGATCACTGAAGAAACAAGAACATAAATATTTTTATTTCAGTGGGCATTGCTAGAAACAACTCCAAACTACACTATACTATTAAAAGATTAGGTAAGAAATGAAGATCTGGGATCATGAAGAACAAACTAGTTGCACAGAAGCACTCTTAGGAACAGGAGTTATTGATGGCAATCTTACTGAGAACAAATAGAATCACAATATAATAAGCTTATTTTTAAATAGTCCATGCTGTTTCTTTAAGTGTCCTGAGTTTATGTACTACATTAAAACATTTTATCATAATGAGCAATTCTGCTTTCTCTCTGATTCACTTGGGCAGTAAACGTTTTCTCCTTTATTTATAGCATGTTTAAGTTACTCTCTGATAACCTTTCCTAATTGGAGAAGTTATTTTAACAGTTGTTAGTAAAATAAACTCAACTATTCATGTATAGTAACCAGTGAAACTAATTGACAATCTTTCTTTCACAGTTGGTTTCAAACATCTCTGTAATGAATCCTTTGGATAATTAAATGAATAAATCTTTAGTGAAATAAAAGTAACTGCATTTTTAAGACAAATATTAGGTAATTCAGTACAGATATACGCAGGAAGAGGCAGGGGAGAATTACTTAACAAACTGTTGAAAATAAAAAATCTAGAAAAATAATTAAAAACAAAAAATATATAAATAGAAATAAATATGAGTGTTCCAGTTTATTCCTTCTTGTAATATGCTTAAAATTCTAAATTAATGTTTAGCTATAAAGTAAAAATATATTATCAAATGGTTGAAATTCATGAAAATGAAAGATGGAAATATGAAAGAGGAAATATTTAACAAATATGAAATGATAAAATGTTTAATATTTTAATGTGGGAGCCATATTTTATACATACACAAATAGTTTTTACTGTATATAAGATAAACTAAGTATATTTTCTTACACTAATTTAATAACATTTGATAATAATAATTCACATATAGTTGTCCTTCAGTATCTGAGGGGGGTTAGTTCTAGGACCACCCCCCATGGATACCATAATCTACAGATGCTCAAGTCTTATATAAAATGGGATAGTACATTTGGACCTCAGTATTCATAGGTTGCACATCCATGGATTCAAATTCCATCTGTGGTTGGTTGAATCCAAGAATGCAGAGCCCCATGGCTAAGGAGGGCCAACCATACTTGTTACTAAATAAGAAGAGATTTCAACAACAACAACAGTGAAAAGCAATTGAACATCATAACTGATGCCTTTATCAGGATAGACTATTATAGTTTTACAAAATAGCAGCACTGATTGCAACTTGTAGAACATAGTACCAGCAATAACCTTACACAGTAAAACTCAACTAGGCAAGTAGACCACATGGGTAATTTCCACTCACCAAGGATAAATGCCCATCCAATTGTTTTTCACTTAAGAAAACTCTAGTCTCTTTATATCCATTCCCTGTTTCTAATAACTCAGATACTATTTTATTAATTACCAAAATGACTCTATTAGAACTAAGTCAAGGTCTTAACTTGATGATTCTAATATTTCAAAGTGTGTAAAAATTAGGCTTCTTTCTCACTTGACAAAATTGATGATAAAATTTTTGAAATTAACTTTCTTCCATTTACCTGTACCTTTTTTTCATTTTAATGACAAATTTGATGTCTTGTTAGATGAATTAATAAATTTCCTCTTTTGTTTGCACTAATTAGATTTGTTTCTGACATTTCAACAATACTCCTTACTACTCTGTAGATCTTTCCTTTTCTTCTATGCTTTGAGTTATCATAGACCCTGTTTAATCTTAACTTCAACTTACTTACAATTTAGATTCATTCAAAAGTTCCCCATTATATTGTGCTCTCTATTTGTGCATCTTCTTAGCTCCTGATGCATGATATTAACTGTGGCTTTCTTTAAAATTTAAATTCTTTGGCAGAAGGAGTATTATTTGTGCAATTTAGACATCATCTTCCTGCTTGACCAAATCCCTCATGATAAGTCGACTCATGGATCCATGGATAAATGGTATATAGGCTAACGTTAGGGCTGTTTAGTTCTTTAACAAGGATTCCTGAAATCTGTGCAGTTTATAAGGCAGCTAAGAGCAGAGCAGTTTCTCATGGACAGGGTGGATTCCATGATTGGCTTGTCAAACACAAGCCATTTATAGGAACTATGCATGAGGTTCTGACTTTTCCACTCACTCTTAAATCTATTGCAATCTGACATTCACTCCCAACACTCAACTTCTCTTTTGGAGGTCACCAAACATTGCCCATTGACAGATTTTCTCACTCTTGCCCATGTTCTCCTTGCCTTATCTTTGTACAACATTGATCTCATGGTTGAGAATTTCCTTCAAAGATTTTTCTCAGTATTTCTTGGTAAATGTTAAAGAACAGAGAATTAGTATAAGATAATAAAATTTGTATTTTAAGATAACTAAGGCAGGAAATAGTCATAGTTGAACAAAGAACCATGGCAGCTTTCATATCTGTAGGCAGGTGTAGTGTACTCTAGACATGAGCTGAAAAAGATAGACCTTGTCATGTGGAAAGTTTCTAGGAAGGAGAAGAATCTAGTCAAGGCTTAGTGATGCTTTATATTGGTAGGATGAATGTAACAGGGAAATGCCCCAATGGGAAACAATTTGCTTGCCTCACAATTGTCCTCTTCACATCATGCCCAATTTTGTCAAGAGAACAGATAACAAGGAAAGAGTAATCACATAGTCACACATATTCTGACAGTGTTTAGAATATGGGTCCCTGCTGTAGAATATGGGTCCCTGATGAAATTTCATGTAAATGGGAATCAGTAAATTAAAAAAAAACTAAATTGAAAGCCCAGGTCAAATACTGACATGACCAGAAATGTAGTGGCACCAGCAGTACAACAGATTGAGGTTGAAGTAGTCATAGTTGTACTCTAGTTAATTAAAGCCATAGCTCAACTCTAGTTCAACTTGCACTTAAGACCTTAAGAACCTGAATGATCAGTTTCTCATCCTAATTCCCAAAAGAGGAAACTGCTTGGACTCAATGTAGTAAACACAAAACATTCTCTACTGTGTTTTGAATATACTAATACGTTCTGAGATATGAGAGAAGAAAAATGTAACTGATTAATAATAAAATTCAGTCAATAGAAGCAGACACACAGATAAATTAATTATTGAGCAGATATACTAGTCTGCTCAAGCTGCTATAACAAAATACCATAGCCTGGGTGACTTAAACAACTGAGATTAATTTTCTCACAGTTCTGGAGCTTGGAAAACCAAGATAAAGTTCCTAGTCAATTTAGTTTCTGGTGAAGTCTCTCCTCTTGGCTTGCAGACAGCCACTTTCTTGCTATGATCCTCACATTGCTTTTCCTCAGCACATTCATGTGGAGAGAGAAGGAGCTCTCTGGTATCCCTTTTTATAAGGACACTAATCCTATTTGATCAGGCCCCCTTCTTAAGACCTCAGTTAACCTTAATTACTTTCTTAGAGGTTCCATCTCCAAATACCGCCACTCTGGAGATTTAGGGCTTCAACATATGAATTTGAAGGAGGTGACACAAACATCCATTTCATAATAGCAAGCAAACAAATATTTCAAAACAACTATAATTATGTTAAATAACTACATACTTAAAGGGTGAAGATATGGTCAGTAAGAAAGAAATTGAAATAGTAAGAGAAAAAAATTGAATAAAGTACATTTTCTGAAATCATGAATTCTTTGGTGGGAATTAATATCATATTGGGTCTGCAAAGGAAAGGGTCATAGAATTTGAAGGTAGCTCAATAGAAGTTATTCAAAACAAAGCAAAGAGAGATGCACAAATGAACTGTGAGATAGTATCAACAGTAATTGAAATCTCAGAGGAGAGGAGAGAAATACAGGAGTAGGAAAAATATTTGAGGAAAAACTGGCAAAATTTTTCCAAATTTGATTAAAAACAGCACCCGATAGTTGCAAGAAGTTAAAACAACAAAAACAACTGTAAGAGGAGCAGCAGTGGCAACAATAACAGCATCATAAAAGATGAATACAGAGAAAACACATCCAGCCATATTTCAGTCAACTTTCTGAAAACAAAAGTTAATAAATTTTGAAAGCCAGCAGGCAGAAAAGAGAAATATCAGGGAACAAAAATAATATTGAAGACTGACTTCTCATCAGAAACAATGCAAGTCAGATGACAATGGAAATGATACATATTAGAATCAATAGAATGATAAAGAAGAATAAAAGTGAATAAGACTATGCCTAAGCAAATCAGAGTTAAATAACTGAAAAATCAAAGATAAAAAATACATTTTTGAAAGTAGAAACAAAAATAACAACACATCATTCATAGATAGATAAAATTCAAATATGGTGGACATCTCATATGAAGCTATATAGTTGCTAAAAGAGTATGGAGATTAGAAGGAAATTTATAAATTGCTTAAAGAAAATATAATTCCAGTCTAAAATTGTATATCCAGTTTAAAATATATTCAGATAAAAGAAAACAAATGTAACTCATTGCGAGCAGACTGGTGCTATAAGAAAAGCTAAAGCATAGTCTTTATCTTGAAAAGAAATGAAAGCAAATGGAAATCTGGATTTTTAGGAGGAAAGAAAAAGCATTAGGAATGGTAAATATGTAGGCAAATATCAACAGCTATTTTCTTCTTAATTTCATTAAGATACATATGAGACTTTCAAGGAAAAATATAATTTTTATTTGTGTGGTTTATAATTTAAATAGATATGAGAGTTATAGCATAGAGGATGACTAGGGGAGTATACAAACATGAATTGTCTCTGTATTTATGTAAATTATTATAATATAAAATCTAAATAACTGAAAAGTTAATGAACGGTACATATTTTAATCCTTAGAACAAACACTAAACCAAATAATACAAAGTGTATAATTTAAAACAATATAAAAATTAAAATATTATAGAATATATTTAGTAAACTAAAACATGTTAGGAAAAGACAGATAAAAAATAAAGGAGACAAAAAGAAAATATGTATTATAATGGTGGACCTATATTTTACCATTACATTAAATGATTATGGACAAAAGAGTCCAATTAAAAGGCAGAAACTAACAGAATGCATTATAAAGAATTGGTATGGTTGAACTATGTGCTTTCTACTAGAGACATATATTAAGTAAAAAGCTACAATAATGAAGATTAAGTTGATATTAAAAGATATTCCATTTTTACAGTAGGCAAAATAAGCTTGGATTGCTATGTTAATAAGGGGCAACATATATGTCAAGACAAAGATTACTAACAGAGAAAAAGGACACTTCATGATGAGTCAATTAATCAAAAAGACATAGCAATCATATAGATACATGTGACTATTTATAGAACTTCAATATGCCTGCAAAAAATTGACAGAATTAAAGGAAAACATAGACAATGCCATAATGATTGTTAGACATTATAAACCCATCTGTCAGTAATTGATAGAACAAACTGAAAAAGTCACTAAACACGTAGATGATCGAAAACCACTGTCAACCACATGGACCTACATTACAGCCAACCATTTAAGAATAATCCTGATTTTTACATGCACATGTTTGACCAAATGCTGGAATGTAAAGCAAATCTGGATATATTTAAAGGATGTATATCATTCAGATTATGGTAAGAGAAG